>NC_039368.1:96374798-96422693 GCF_003573695.1 Papaver somniferum
ATCCTCTTAACTGTACCAGTTTTTGTATATTATTAGATGTTTTAAATAGTTTCTAGCATTCCAGGTGACATCTATTAATTCTTTAACTTTAGAGGACTATGAGTTATTGATAACAAGCCTACTATGAAACTAAGCATCCACCTATACTTCTGTGTATTATTTTGAACCATCCTCTTAAATGTAGCAGTTTTTGTATATTATTAAATGCTATAAACAGTTTCTAGCGTTCCATGTGACATCTATTAATTTTTTAACTTTAGAGGACTATGAGTTATTGATAACAAGCCTACTATGAAACTAAGCATTCACCTATACTTATGTGTATTCTTTTGAACCATCCTCTTAAATGTACCAGTTTTTGTATATTATTAGATGTTTTAAACAGTTTCTAGCATTCCAGGTGACATCTATTAATTCTTTAACTTTAGAGGACTATGATTATTGATAACAAGCCTACTATGAAACTAAGCATCCACCTATACTTCTGTGTATTTTTTTGAACCATCCTCTTAAATGTACCAGTTTTTGTATATTATTAAATGTTTTAAACAGTTTCTAGAGTTCCAGGTGACATCTATTAATCTTTAATTTTAGAGGGCTATGAGTTTTTGATAAGACGCCTACTATGAAACTAAGCATTCACCTATCATTCTGTGTATTCTTTTTAACCATCCTTTTAAATGTAGCAGTTTTTGTATATTATTAAATGTTTTAAACAGTTTCTAGCGTTCTAGGTGACATCTATTAATTCTTTAACTTTAGAGGACTATGAGTTATTGATAACAAGCCTACTATGAAGCTAAGTATTCACCTATACTTCTGTGTATTCTTTTGAACCATCCTCTTAAATGTAGCAGTTTTTGTATATTATTAAATGTTATAAACAGTTTCTAGCGTTCCGTGTGACATCTATTAATTCTTTAATTTTAGAGGACTATGAGTTTTTGATAACAACCCTACCATGAAAGTAAACATTTACCAATACTTATGTGTATTTTTTTGAACCATCCTCTTAAATGTACCAGTTTTTGTATATTATTAGATGTTTTAAACAGATTCTAGCGTTCCAGGCGACATCTATTAATTCTTTAACTTTAGAGGACTATGAGTTATTGATAACAAGCCTACATTGAAACTAGGCATTCACCTATACTTATGTGTAGTTTTTTTTAACCATCCTCTTAAATCTACCAGTTTTTGTATATTATTAGATTTTTAAACAGTTTCTAGCATTCCAGGTGACATCTATTAATTCTTTAACTTTAGAGGACTATGAGTTATTGATAACAAGCCTACTATGAAACTAAGCATCCACCTATACTTCTGTGTATTTTTCTGAACCATCCTCTTAAATGTACCAGTTTTTGTATATTATTAAATGTTTTAAACAGTTTCTAGAGTTCCAGGTGACATCTATTAATCTTTAATATTAGAGGACGATGAGTTATTGATAAGAAGCCTACTATGAAACTAAGCATTCATCTATACTTCTGTGTATTATTTTGAACCATCCTCTTAAATTTAGCAGTTTTTGTATATTATTAAATGTTTTAAACAGTTTCTAGCATTCTAGGTGACATCTATTAATTCTTTAACTTTAGAGGACTATGAGTTATTGATAACAAGCCTACTATGAAACTAAGCATCCACCTATACTTCTGTGTATTTTTTTGAACCATCCTCTTAAATGTACCAGTTTTGTATATTATTAAATGTTTTAAACAGTTTTTAGAGTTCCAGGTGACATCTATTAATCTTTAATTTTAGAGGACTATGAGTTATTGATAAGAAGCCTACTATGAAACTAAGCATTCACCTATACTTTGGTGTATTCTTTTTAACCATCCTTTTAAATGTAGCAGTTTTTGTATATTATTAAATGTTATAAACAGTTTCTAGCGTTCCATGTGACATCTATTAATTCTTTAATTATAGAGGACTATGAGTTTTTGATGACAACCCTACCATGAAACTAAACATTTACCTATACTTATGTGTATTTTTTTGAACCATCCTCTTAAATGTACCAGTTTTTGTATATTGTTAGATGTTTTAAACAGTTTCTAGCGTTCCAGGCGACATCTATTAATTCTTTAACTTTAGAGGACTATGAGTTATTGATAACAAGTCTACAATGAAACTAAGCATTCACCTATACTTATGTGTAGTTTTTTTTAACCATCCTCTTAAATCTACCAGTTTTTGTATATTATTAGATGTTTTAAACAGTTTCTAGCGTTCCAGGTGACATCTATTAATTCTTTAACTTTAGAGGACTATGAGTTATTGATAACAAGCCTACTATGAAACTAAGCATTCACCTATACTTATGTGTATTCTTTTTAACCATCCTTTTAAATTTAGCAGTTTTTGTATATTATTAAATGTTTTAAACAGTTTCTAGCATTCCAGGTGACATCTATTAATTCTTTAACTTTAGAGGACTATGAGTTATTGATAACAAGCCTACTATGAAACTAAGCATCCACCTATACTTCTGTGTATTTTTTTGAACCATCCTCTTAAATGTACCAGTTTTTGTATATTATTAGATGTTTTAAACAGTTTCTAGCGTTCCAGGCGACATCTATTAATTCTTTAACTTTAGAGGACTATGAGTTATTGATAACAAGCCTACAATGAAACTAAGCATTCACCTATACTTATGTGTAGTTTTTTTAACCATCCTCTTAAATCTACCAGTTTTAGTATATTATTAGATTTTTAAACAGTTTCTAGCATTCCAGGTGACATCTATTCATTTTTTAACTTTAGAGGACTATGAGTTATTAATATCAAGCCTACTATGAAACTAAGCATTCACCTATACTTCTGTTTATTCTTTTGAACCGTCCTCTTAAATATACCAGTTTTTGTATATTATTAAATGTTTTAAACATTTTCTAGAGTTCCAGGTGACATCTATTAATCTTTAATTTTAGAGGGCTATGAGTTTTTGATAAGAAGCCTACTATGAAACTAAGCATTCACCTATACTTCTGTGTATTCTTTTTAACCATCCTTTTAAATGTAGCAGTTTTTGTATATTATTAAATGTTTTAAACAGTTTCTAGCGTTCCAGGTGACATCTATTAATTCTTTAACTTTAGAGGACTATGAGTTATTGATAACAAGCCTACTATGAAACTAAGTATTCACCTATACTTCTGTGTATTCTTTTAAACCATCCTCTTAAATGTAGCAGTTTTTGTATATTATTAAATGTTATAAACAGTTTCTAGCATTCCATGTGACATCTATTAATTCTTTAATTTTAGAGGACTATGAGTTTTTGATAACAACCCTACCATGAAACTAAACATTTACCTATACTTATGTGTATTTTTTTGAACCATCCTCTTAAATGTACCAGTTTTTGTATATTATTAGATGTTTTAAACAGTTTCTAGCGTTCCAGGCGACATCTATTAATTCTTTAACTTTAGAGGACTATGAGTTATTGATAACAAGCCTACAATGAAACTAAGCATTCACCTATACTTATGTGTAGTTTTTTAACCATCCTCTTAAATCTACCATTTTTTGTATATTATTAGATTTTTAAACAGTTTCTAGCATTCCAGGTGACATCTATTAATTCTTTAACTTTAGAGGACTATGAGTTATTGATAACAAGCCTACTATGAAACTAAGTATCCACCTATACTTCTGTGTATTTTTCTGAACCATCCTCTTAAATGTACCCGTTTTTGTATATTATTAAATGTTTTAAACAGTTTCTAGAGTTCCAGGTGACATCTATTAATCTTTAATATTAGAGGACTATGAGTTATTGATAAGAAGCCTACTATGAAACTAAGCATTCATCTATACTTCTGTGTATTATTTTGAACCATCCTCTTAAATTTAGCAGTTTTTGTATATTATTAAATGTTTTAAACAGTTTCTAGCATTCCAGGTGACATCTATTAATTCTTTAACTTTAGAGGACTATGAGTTATTGATAACAAGCCTACTATGAAACTAAGCATCCACCTATACTTCTGTGTATTTTTTTGAACCATCCTCTTAAATGTAGCAGTTTTTGTATATTATTAAATGTTTTAAACAGTTTCTAGAGTTCCAGGTGACATCTATTAATTCTTTAACTTTAGAGGACTATGAGTTATTGATAACAAGCCTACTATGAAACTAAGCATTAACCTATACTTCTGTGTATTCTTTTTAACCATCCTTTTAAATGTAGCAGTTTTTGTATATTATTAAATGTTTTAAACAGTTTCTAGCGTTCCAGGTGACATCTATTAATTCTTTAACTTTAGAGGACTATGAGTTATTGATAACAAGCCTACTATGAAACTAAGCATTCACCTATACTTCTGTGTATTCTTTTGAACCATCCTCTTAAATGTAGCAGTTTTTGTATATTATTAAATGTTATAAACAGTTTCTAGCGTTCCATGTGACATCTATTAATTCTTTAATTTTAGAGGACTATGAGTTTTTGATTACAACCCTACCATGAAACTAAACATTTACCTATACTTATGTGTATTTTTTTGAACCATCCTCTTAAATGTACCAGTTTTTGTATATTATTAGATGTTTTAAACAGTTTCTAGCGTTCCAGGCGACATCTATTAATTCTTTAACTTTAGAGGACTATGAGTTATTGAAAACAAGCCTACAATGAAACTAAGCATTCACCTATACTTATGTGTAGTTTTTTTAACCATCCTCTTAAATCTACCAGTTTTTGTATATTATTAGATTTTTAAACAGTTTCTAGAATTCCAGGTGACATCTATTAATTCTTTAACTTTAGAGGACTATGAGTTATTGATAACAAGCCTACTATGAAACTAAGCATCCACCTATACTTCTGTGTATTTTTCTGAACCATCCTCTTAAATGTACCAGTTTTTGTATATTATTAAATGTTTTAAACAGTTTCTAGAGTTCCAGGTGACATCTATTAATCTTTAATATTAGAGGACTATGAGTTATTGATAAGAAGCCTACTATGAAACTAAGCATTCATCTATACTTCTATGTATTATTTTGAACCATCCTCTTAAATTTAGCAGTTTTTGTATATTATTAAATGTTTTAAACAGTTTCTAGCATTCCAGGTGACATCTATTAATTCTTTAACTTTAGAGGACTATGAGTTATTGATAACAAGCCTACTATGAAACTAAGCATCCACCTATACTTCTGTGTATTTTTTTGAACCATCCTCTTAAATGTACCAGTTTTTGTATATTATTAAATGTTTTAAACAGTTTCTAGAGTTCCAGGTGACATCTATTAATCTTTAATTTTAGAGGGCTATGAGTTTTTGATAAGAAGCCTACTATGAAACTAAGCATTCACCTATACTTCTGTGTATTCTTTTTAACCATCCTTTTAAATGTAGCAGTTTTTGTATATTATTAAATGTTTTAAACAGTTTCTAGCGTTCCATGTGACATCTATTAATTTTTTAACTTTAGAGGACTATGAGTTATTGATAACAAGCCTACTATGAAACTAAGCATTCACCTATACTTATGTGTATTCTTTTGAACCATCCTCTTAAATGTACCAGTTTTTGTATATTATTAGATGTTTTAAACAATTTCTAGCATTCCAGGTGACATCTACTAATTCTTTAACTTTAGAGGACTATGAGTTATTGATAACAAGCCTACTATGAAACTAAGCATCCACCTATACTTCTGTGTATTTTTTTGAACCATCCTCTTAAATGTACCAGTTTTTGTATATTATTAAATGTTTTAAACAGTTTTAGAGTTCCAGGTGACATCTATTAATCTTTAATTTTAGAGGGCTATGAGTTTTTGATAAGAAGCCTACTATGAAACTAAGCATTCACCTATCATTCTGTGTATTTTTTAACCATCCTTTTAAATGTAGCAGTTTTTGTATATTATTAAATGTTTTAAACAGTTTCTAGCGTTCTAGGTGACATCTATTAATTCTTTAACTTTAGAGGACTATGAGTTATTGATAACAAGCCTACTATGAAACTAAGTATTCACCTATACTTCTGTGTATTCTTTTGAACCATCCTCTTAAATGTAGCAGTTTTTGTATATTATTAAATGTTATAAACAGTTTCTAGCGTTCCGTGTGACATCTATTAATTCTTTAATTTTAGAGGACTATGAGTTTTTGATAACAACCCTACCATGAAAGTAAACATTTACCAATACTTATGTGTATTTTTTTGAACCATCCTCTTAAATGTACCAGTTTTTGTATATTATTAGATGTTTTAAACAGTTTCTAGCGTTCCATGCGACATCTATTAATTCTTTAACTTTAGAGGACTATGAGTTATTGATAACAAGCCTACATTGAAACTAAGCATTCACCTATACTTATGTGTAGTTTTTTTAACCATCCTCTTAAATCTACCAGTTTTTGTATATTATTAGATTTTTAAACAGTTTCTAGCATTCCAGGTGACATCTATTCTTTAACTTTAGAGGACTATGAGTTATTGATAACAAGCCTACTATGAAACTAAGTATCCACCTATACTTCTGTGTATTTTTCTGAACCATCCTCTTAAATGTACCCGTTTTTGTATATTATTAAAAGTTTTAAACAGTTTCTAGAGTTCCAGGTGACATCTATTAATCTTTAATTTTAGAGGGCTATGAGTTTTTGATAAGAAGCCTACTATGAAACTAAGCATCACCTATACTTCTGTGTATTCTTTTTAACCATCCTTTTAAATGTAGCATTTTTTGTATATTATTAAATGTTTTAAACAGTTTCTAGCGTTCCAGGTGACATCTATTAATTCTTTAACTTTAGAGGACTATGAGTTATTGATAACAAGCCTACTATGAAACTAAGTATTCACCTATACTTCTGTGTATTCTTTTAAACCATCCTCTTAAATGTAGCAGTTTTTGTATATTATTAAATGTTATAAACAGTTTCTAGCATTCCATGTGACATCTATTAATCTTTAATATTAGAGGACTATGAGTTATTGATAAGAAGCCTACTATGAAACTAAACATTTACCTATACTTATGTGTATTTTTTTGAACCATCCTCTTAAATGTACCAGTTTTTGTATATTGTTAGATGTTTTAAACAGTTTCTAGCGTTCCAGGCGACATCTATTAATTCTTTAACTTTAGAGGACTATGAGTTATTGATAACAAGTCTACAATGAAACTAAGCATTCACCTATACTTATGTGTAGTTTTTTTTAACCATCCTCTTAAATCTACCAGTTTTTGTATATTATTAGATGTTTTAAACAGTTTCTAGCGTTCCAGGTGACATCTATTAATTCTTTAACTTTAGAGGACTATGAGTTATTGATAACAAGCCTACTATGAAACTAAGCATTCACCTATACTTATGTGTATTCTTTTTAACCATCCTTTTAAATTTAGCAGTTTTTGTATATTATTAAATGTTTTAAACAGTTTCTAGCATTCCAGGTGACATCTATTAATTCTTTAACTTTAGAGGACTATGAGTTATTGATAACAAGCCTACTATGAAACTAAGCATCCACCTATACTTCTGTGTATTTTTTTGAACCATCCTCTTAAATGTACCAGTTTTTGTATATTATTAGATGTTTTAAACAGTTTCTAGCGTTCCAGGCGACATCTATTAATTCTTTAACTTTAGAGGACTATGAGTTATTGATAACAAGCCTACAATGAAACTAAGCATTCACCTATACTTATGTGTAGTTTTTTTAACCATCCTCTTAAATCTACCAGTTTTAGTATATTATTAGATTTTTAAACAGTTTCTAGCATTCCAGGTGACATCTATTCATTTTTTAACTTTAGAGGACTATGAGTTATTAATATCAAGCCTACTATGAAACTAAGCATTCACCTATACTTCTGTTTATTCTTTTGAACCGTCCTCTTAAATATACCAGTTTTTGTATATTATTAAATGTTTTAAACATTTTCTAGAGTTCCAGGTGACATCTATTAATCTTTAATTTTAGAGGGCTATGAGTTTTTGATAAGAAGCCTACTATGAAACTAAGCATTCACCTATACTTCTGTGTATTCTTTTTAACCATCCTTTTAAATGTAGCAGTTTTTGTATATTATTAAATGTTTTAAACAGTTTCTAGCGTTCCAGGTGACATCTATTAATTCTTTAACTTTAGAGGACTATGAGTTATTGATAACAAGCCTACTATGAAACTAAGTATTCACCTATACTTCTGTGTATTCTTTTAAACCATCCTCTTAAATGTAGCAGTTTTTGTATATTATTAAATGTTATAAACAGTTTCTAGCATTCCATGTGACATCTATTAATTCTTTAATTTTAGAGGACTATGAGTTTTTGATAACAACCCTACCATGAAACTAAACATTTACCTATACTTATGTGTATTTTTTTGAACCATCCTCTTAAATGTACCAGTTTTTGTATATTATTAGATGTTTTAAACAGTTTCTAGCGTTCCAGGCGACATCTATTAATTCTTTAACTTTAGAGGACTATGAGTTATTGATAACAAGCCTACAATGAAACTAAGCATTCACCTATACTTATGTGTAGTTTTTTTAACCATCCTCTTAAATCTACCAGTTTTTGTATATTATTAGATTTTTAAACAGTTTCTAGCGTTCCATGTGACATCTATTAATTCTTTAATTATAGAGGACTATGAGTTTTTGATAACAACCCTACCATGAAACTAACATTTACCTATACTTATGTGTATTTTTTTGAACCATCCTCTTAAATCTACCAGTTTTTGTATATTATTAGATTTTTAAACAGTTTCTAGCGTTCCAGGCGACATCTATTAATTCTTTAACTTTAGAGGACTATGAGTTATTGATAACAAGCCTACAATGAAACTAAGCATTCACCTATACTTATGTGTAGTTTTTTTAACCATCCTCTTAAATCTACCAGTTTTTGTATATTATTAGATGTTTTAAACAGTTTCTAGCGTTCCAGGTGACATCTATTAATTCTTTAACTTTAGAGGACTATGAGTTATTGATAACAAGCCTACTATGAAACTAAGCATTCACTTATACTTATGAGTATTCTTTTGAACCGTCCTCTTAAATGTACCAGTTTTTGTATATTATTAGATGTTTTAAACAGTTTCTAGCATTCCAGGTGACATCTATTAATTCTTTAACTTTAGAGGACTATGAGTTATTGATAACAAGCCTACTATGAAACTAAGTATCCACCTATACTTCTGTGTATTTTTCTGAACCATCCTCTTAAATGTACCCGTTTTTGTATATTATTAAATGTTTTAAACAGTTTCTAGAGTTCCAGGTGACATCTATTAATCTTTAATATTAGAGGACTATGAGTTATTGATAAGAAGCCTACTATGAAACTAAGCATTCATCTATACTTCTGTGTATTATTTTGAACCATCCTCTTAAATTTAGCAGTTTTTGTATATTATTAAATGTTTTAAACTGTTTCTAGCATTCCAGGTGACATCTATTAATTCTTTAACTTTAGAGGACTATGAGTTATTGATAAGAAGCCTACTATGAAACTAAGCATCCACCTATACTTCTGTGTATTTTTTTGAACCATCCTCTTAAATGTACCAGTTTTGTATATTATTAAATGTTTTAAACAGTTTTTAGAGTTCCAGGTGACATCTATTAATCTTTAATTTTAGAGGACTATGAGTTTTTGATTACAACCCTACCATGAAACTAAACATTTACCTATACTTATGTGTATTTTTTTGAACCATCCTCTTAAATGTACCAGTTTTTGTATATTATTAGATGTTTTAAACAGTTTCTAGCGTTCCAGGCGACATCTATTAATTCTTTAACTTTAGAGGACTATGAGTTATTGATAACAAGCCTACAATGAAACTAAGCATTCACCTATACTTATGTGTAGTTTTTTTAACCATCCTCTTAAATCTACCAGTTTTTGTATATTATTAGATTTTTAAACAGTTTCTAGCATTCCATGTGACATCTATTAATTCTTTAACTTTAGAGGACTATGAGTTATTGATAACAAGCCTACTATGAAACTAAGCATCCACCTATACTTCTGTGTATTTTTCTGAACCATCCTCTTAAATGTACCAGTTTTTGTATATTATTAAATGTTTTAAAAAGTTTCTAGAGTTCCAGGTGACATCTATTAATCTTTAATATTAGAGGACTATGAGTTATTGATAAGAAGCCTACTATGAAACTAAGCATTCATCTATACTTCTGTGTATTATTTTGAACCATCCTCTTAAATTTAGCAGTTTTTGTATATTATTAAATGTTTTATACAGTTTCTAGCATTCCAGGTGAGATCTATTAATTCTTTAACTTTAGAGGACTATGAGTTATTGATAACAAGCCTACTATGAAACTAAGCATCCACCTATACTTCTGTGTATTCTTTTTAACCATCCTTTTAAATGTAGCAGTTTTTGTATATTATTAAATGTTTTAAACAGTTTCTAGCGTTCCAGGTGACATCTATTAATTCTTTAACTTTAGAGGACTATGAGTTATTGATAACAAGCCTACTATGAAACTAAGTATTCACCTATACTTATGTGTATTCTTTTAAAACATCCTCTTAAATGTAGCAGTTTTTGTATATTATTAAATGTTATAAACAGTTTCTAGCGTTCCATGTGACATCTATTAATTCTTTAATTTTAGAGGACTATGAGTTTTTGATAACAACCCTACCATGAAACTAAACATTTACCTATACTTATGTGTATTTTTTTGAACCATCCTCTTAAATGTACCAGTTTTTGTATATTATTAGATGTTTTAAACAGTTTCTAGCGTTCCAGGCGACATCTATTAATTCTTTAACTTTAGAGGACTATGAGTTATTGATAACAAGCCTACAATGAAACTAAGCATTCACCTATACTTATGTGTAGTTTTTTTAACCATCCTCTTAAATCTACCAGTTTTTGTATATTATTAGATTTTTAAACAGTTTCTAGCATTCCATGTGACATCTATTAATTCTTTAACTTTAGAGGACTATGAGTTATTGATAACAAGCCTACTAGGAAACTAAGCATCCACCTATACTTCTGTGTATTTTTCTGAACCATCCTCTTAAATGTACCAGTTTTTGTATATTATTAAATGTTTTAAAAAGTTTCTAGAGTTCCAGGTGACATCTATTAATCTTTAATATTAGAGGACTATGAGTTATTGATAAGAAGCCTACTATGAAACTAAGCATTCATCTATACTTCTGTGTATTATTTTGAACCATCCTCTTAAATTTAGCAGTTTTTGTATATTATTAAATGTTTTATACAGTTTCTAGCATTCCAGGTGAGATCTATTAATTCTTTAACTTTAGAGGACTATGAGTTATTGATAACAAGCCTACTATGAAACTAAGCATCCACCTATACTTCTGTGTATTTTTTTGAACCATCCTCTTAAATGTACCAGTTTTGTATATTATTAAATGTTTTAAACAGTTTTTAGAGTTCCAGGTGACATCTATTAATCTTTAATTTTAGAGGACTATGAGTTATTGATAAGAAGCCTACTATGAAACTAAGCATTCACCTATACTTCTGTGTATTCTTTTTAACCATCCTTTTAAATGTAGCAGTTTTTGTATATTATTAAATGTTTTAAACAGTTTCTAGCGTTCCAGGTGACATCTATTAATTCTTTAACTTTAGAGGACTATGAGTTATTGATAACAAGCCTACTATGAAACTAAGCATCCACCTATACTTCTGTGTATTTTTTTGAACCATCCTCTTAAATGTACCAGTTTTAGTATATTATTAAATGTTTTAAACAGTTTCTAGAGTTCCAGGTGACATCTATTAATCTTTAATTTTAGAGGGCTATGAGTTTTTGATAAGAAGCCTACTATGAAACTAAGCATTCACCTATACTTCTGTGTATTCTTTTTAACCATCCTTTTAAATGTAGCAGTTTTTGTATATTATTAAATGTTTTAAACAGTTTCTAGCGTTCCAGGTGACATCTATTAATTCTTTAACTTTAGAGGACTATGAGTTATTGATAACAAGCCTACTATGAAACTAAGTATTCACCTATACTTCTGTGTATTCTTTTAAACCATCCTCTTAAATGTAGCAGTTTTTGTATATTATTAAATGTTATAAACAGTTTCTAGCGTTCCATGTGACATCTATTAATTCTTTAATTTTAGAGGACTATGAGTTTTTGATTACAACCCTACCATGAAAATAAACATTTACCTATACTTATGTGTATTTTTTTGAACCATCCTCTTAAATGTACCAGTTTTTGTATATTATTAGATGTTTTAAACAGTTTCTAGCGTTCCAGGCGACATATATTAATTCTTTAACTTTAGAGGACTATGAGTTATTGATAACAAGCCTACTATGAAACTAAGCATCCACCTATACTTCTGTGTATTTTTTTGAACCATCCTCTTAAATGTAGCAGTTTTTGTATATTATTAAATGTTTTAAATAGTTTCTAGAGTTCCAGGTGACATCTATTAATTCTTTAACTTTAGAGGACTATGAGTTATTGATAACAAGCCTACTATGAAATTAAGCATTCACCTATACTTCTGTGTATTCTTTTTAACCATCCTTTTAAATGTAGCAGTTTTTGTATATTATTAAATGTTTTAAACAGTTTCTAGCGTTCCAGGTGACATCTATTAATTCTTTAACTTTAGAGGACTATGAGTTATTGATAACAAGCCTACTATGAAACTAAGCATTCACCTATACTTCTGTGTATTCTTTTGAACCATCCTCTTAAATGTAGCAGTTTTTGTATATTATTAAATGTTATAAACAGTTTCTAGCGTTCCATGTGACATCTATTAATTCTTTAATTTTAGAGGACTATGAGTTTTTGATTACAACCCTACCATGAAACTAAACATTTACCTATACTTATGTGTATTTTTTTGAACCATCCTCTTAAATGTACCAGTTTTTGTATATTATTAGATGTTTTAAACAGTTTCTAGCGTTCCAGGCGACATCTATTAATTCTTTAACTTTAGAGGACTATGAGTTATTGAAAACAAGCCTACAATGAAACTAAGCATTCACCTATACTTATGTGTAGTTTTTTTAACCATCCTCTTAAATCTACCAGTTTTTGTATATTATTAGATTTTTAAACAGTTTCTAGAATTCCAGGTGACATCTATTAATTCTTTAACTTTAGAGGACTATGAGTTATTGATAACAAGCCTACTATGAAACTAAGCATCCACCTATACTTCTGTGTATTTTTCTGAACCATCCTCTTAAATGTACCAGTTTTTGTATATTATTAAATGTTTTAAACAGTTTCTAGAGTTCCAGGTGACATCTATTAATCTTTAATTTTAGAGGGCTATGAGTTTTTGATAAGAAGCCTACTATGAAACTAAGCATTCACCTATACTTCTGTGTATTCTTTTTAACCATCCTTTTAAATGTAGCAGTTTTTGTATATTATTAGATGTTTTAAACAGTTTCTAGCATTCCAGGTGACATCTATTAATTCTTTAACTTTAGAGGACTATGAGTTATTGATAACAAGCCTACTATGAAACTAAGCATCCACCTATACTTCTGTGTATTTTTCCGAAACATCCTCTTAAGTGTACCAGTTTTTGTATATTATTAAATGTTTTAAACAGTTTATAGAGTTCCAGGTGACATCTATTAATCTTTAATTTTAGAGGGCTATGAGTTTTTGATAAGAAGCCTACTATGAAACTAAGCATTCATCTATACTTCTGTGTATTCTTTTGAACCATCCTCTTAAATGTACCAGTTTTTGTATATTATTAGATGTCTTAAACAGTTTCTAGCATTCCAGGTGACATCTATTAATTCTTTGACTTTAGCGGACTATGAGTTATTGATAACAAGCCTACTATGAAACTAAGCATTCACCTATACTTCTGTGTATTCTTTTTAACCATCCTTTTAAATGTAGCAGTTTTTGTATATTACTAGATGTTTTAAACAGTTTCTAGCATTCCAGGTGACATCTATTAATTCTTTAACTTTAGAGGACTATGAGTTATTGATAACAAGCCTACTATGAAACTAAGCATCCACCTATACTTCTGTGTATTTTTCCGAAACATCCTCTTAAATGTACCAGTTTTTGTATATTATTAAATGTTTTAAACAGTTTCTAGAGTTCCAGGTGACATCTATTAATCTTTAATTTTAGAGGGCTATGAGTTTTTGATAAGAAGCCTAGTATGAAACTAAGCATTCATCTATACTTCTGTGTATTCATTTGAACCATCCTCTTAAATGTACCAGTTTTTGTATATTATTAGATGTTTTAAACAGTTTCTAGCATTCCAGGTGACATCTATTAATTCTTTAACTTTAGAGGACTATGAGTTATTGATAACAAGCCTACTATGAAACTAAGCATCCACCTATACTTCTGTGTATTTTTCTGAACCATCCTTTTAAATGTACCAGTTTTTGTATATTATTAAATGTTTTAAACAGTTTCTAGAGTTCCAGGTGACATCTATTAATCTTTAATTTTAGAGGACTATGAGTTATTGATAAGAAGCCTACTATGAAACTAAGCATTCACCTATACTTCTGTGTATTCTTTTTAACCATCCTTTTAAATGTAGCAGTTTTTGTATATTATTAGATGTTTTAAACAGTTTCTAGCATTCCAGGTGACATCTATTAATTCTTTAACTTTAGAGGACTATGAGTTATTGATAACAAGCCTACTATGAAACTAAGCATCCACCTATACTTCTGTGTATTTTTTTGAACCATCCTCTTAAATGTACCAGTTTTTGTATATTATTAAATGTTTTAAACAGTTTCTAGAGTTCCAGGTGACATCTATTAATCTTTAATTTTAGAGGGCTATGAGTTTTTGATAAGAAGCCTACTATGAAACTAAGCATTCACCTATACTTCTGTGTATTCTTTTTAACCATCCTTTTAAATGTAGCAGTTTTTGTATATTATTAAATGTTTTAAACAGTTTCTAGCGTTCCATGTGACATTTATTAATTTTTTAACTTTAGAGGACTATGAGTTATTGATAACAAGCCTACTATGAAACTAAGCATTCACCTATACTTATGTGTATTCTTTTGAACCATCCTCTTAAATGTACCAGTTTTTGTATATTATTAGATGTTTTAAACAATTTCTAGCATTCCAGGTGACATCTATTAATTCTTTAACTTTAGAGGACTATGAGTTATTGATAACAAGCCTACTATGAAACTAAGCATCCACCTATACTTCTGTGTATTTTTTTGAACCATCCTCTTAAATGTACCAGTTTTTGTATATTATTAGATTTTTAAACAGTTTCTAGCGTTCCATGTGACATCTATTAATTCTTTAATTATAGAGGACTATGAGTTTTTGATAACAACCCTACCATGAAACTAAACATTTACCTATACTTATGTATATTCTTTTTAACCATCCTTTTAAATGTAGCAGTTTTTGTATATTATTAAATGTTTTAAACAGTTTCTAGCGTTCTAGGTGACATCTATTAATTCTTTAACTTTAGAGGACTATGAGTTATTGATAACAAGCCTACTATGAAACTAAGTATTCACCTATACTTCTGTGTATTCTTTTGAACCATCCTCTTAAATGTAGCAGTTTTTGTATATTATTAAATGTTATAAACAGTTTCTAGCGTTCCGTGTGACATCTATTAATTCTTTAATTTTAGAGGACTATGAGTTTTTGATAACAACCCTACCATGAAAGTAAACATTTACCAATACTTATGTGTATTTTTTTGAACCATCCTCTTAAATGTACCAGTTTTTGTATATTATTAGATGTTTTAAACAGTTTCTAGCGTTCCATGCGACATCTATTAATTCTTTAACTTTAGAGGACTATGAGTTATTGATAACAAGCCTACATTGAAACTAAGCATTCACCTATACTTATGTGTAGTTTTTTTAACCATCCTCTTAAATCTACCAGTTTTTGTATATTATTAGATTTTTAAACAGTTTCTAGCATTCCAGGTGACATCTATTAATTCTTTAACTTTAGAGGACTATGAGTTATTGATAACAAGCCTACTATGAAACTAAGTATCCACCTATACTTCTGTGTATTTTTCTGAACCATCCTCTTAAATGTACCCGTTTTTGTATATTATTAAATGTTTTAAACGGTTTCTAGAGTTCCAGGTGACATCTATTAATCTTTAATTTTAGAGGGCTATGAGTTTTTGATAAGAAGCCTACTATGAAACTAAGCATTCACCTATACTTCTGTGTATTCTTTTTAACCATCCTTTTAAATGTAGCATTTTTTGTATATTATTAAATGTTTTAAACAGTTTCTAGCGTTCCAGGTGACATCTATTAATTCTTTAACTTTAGAGGACTATGAGTTATTGATAACAAGCCTACTATGAAACTAAGTATTCACCTATACTTCTGTGTATTCTTTTAAACCATCCTCTTAAATGTAGCAGTTTTTGTATATTATTAAATGTTATAAACAGTTTCTAGCATTCCATGTGACATCTATTAATCTTTAATATTAGAGGACTATGAGTTATTGATAAGAAGCCTACTATGAAACTAAACATTTACCTATACTTATGTGTATTTTTTTGAACCATCCTCTTAAATGTACCAGTTTTTGTATATTGTTAGATGTTTTAAACAGTTTCTAGCGTTCCAGGCGACATCTATTAATTCTTTAACTTTAGAGGACTATGAGTTATTGATAACAAGTCTACAATGAAACTAAGCATTCACCTATACTTATGTGTAGTTTTTTTTAACCATCCTCTTAAATCTACCAGTTTTTGTATATTATTAGATGTTTTAAACAGTTTCTAGCGTTCCAGGTGACATCTATTAATTCTTTAACTTTAGAGGACTATGAGTTATTGATAACAAGCCTACTATGAAACTAAGCATTCACTTATACTTATGTGTATTCTTTTGAACCGTCCTCTTAAATGTTCCAGTTTTTGTATATTATTAGATGTTTTAAACAGTTTCTAGCATTCCAGGTGACATCTATTAATTCTTTAACTTTAGAGGACTATGAGTTATTGATAACAAGCCTACTATGAAACTAAGTATCCACCTATACTTCTGTGTATTTTTCTGAACCATCCTCTTAAATGTACCCGTTTTTGTATATTATTAAATGTTTTAAACAGTTTCTAGAGTTCCAGGTGACATCTATTAATTCTTTAACTTTAGAGGACTATGAGTTATTGATAACAAGCCTACTATGAAACTAAGCATCCACCTATACTTCTGTGTATTTTTTTGAACCATCCTCTTAAATGTACCAGTTTTTGTATATTATTAAATGTTTTAAACAGTTTTTAGAGTTCCAGGTGACATCTATTAATTCTTTAACTTTAGAGGACTATGAGTTATTGATAACAAGCCTACTATGAAACTAAGCATTCACTTATACTTATGTGTATTCTTTTGAACCGTCCTCTTAAATGTTCCAGTTTTTGTATATTATTAGATGTTTTAAACAGTTTCTAGCATTCCAGGTGACATCTATTAATTCTTTAACTTTAGAGGACTATGAGTTATTGATAACAAGCCTACTATGAAACTAAGCATCCACCTATACTTCTGTGTATTTTTTTGAACCATCCTCTTAAATGTACCAGTTTTTGTATATTATTAAATGTTTTAAACAGTTTCTAGAGTTCCAGGTGACATCTATTAATCTTTAATTTTAGAGGGCTATGAGTTTTTGATAAGAAGCCTACTATGAAACTAAGCATTCACCTATACTTCTGTGTATTCTTTTAAACCATCCTTTTAAATGTAGCAGTTTTTGTATATTATTAAATGTTTTAAACAGTTTCTAGCGTTCCAGGTGACATCTATTAATTCTTTAACTTTAGAGGACTATGAGTTATTGATAACAAGCCTACTATGAAACTAAGTATTCACCTATACTTATGTGTATTCTTTTAAACCATCCTCTTAAATGTAGCAGTTTTTGTATATTATTAAATGTTATAAACAGTTTCTAGCGTTCCATGTGACATCTATTAATTCTTTAATTTTAGAGGAATATGAGTTTTTGATAACAACCCTACCATGAAACTAAACATTTACCTATACTTATGTGTATTTTTTTGAACCATCCTCTTAAATGTACCAGTTTTTGTATATTATTAGATGTTCTAAACAGTTTCTAGCGTTCCAGGCGACATCTATTAATTCTTTAACTTTAGAGGACTATGAGTTATTGATAACAAGCCTACAATGAAACTAAGCATTCACCTATACTTATGTGTAGTTTTTTTAACCATCCTCTTAAATCTACCAGTTTTTGTATATTATTAGATTTTTAAACAGTTTCTAGCATTCCATGTGACATCTATTAATTCTTTAACTTTAGAGGACTATGAGTTATTGATAACAAGCCTACTATGAAACTAAGCATCCACCTATACTTCTGTGTATTTTTCTGAACCATCCTCTTAAATGTACCAGTTTTTGTATATTATTAAATGTTTTAAAAAGTTTCTAGAGTTCCAGGTGACATCTATTAATCTTTAATATTAGAGGACTATGAGTTATTGATAAGAAGCCTACTATGAAACTAAGCATTCATCTATACTTCTGTGTATTATTTTGAACCATCCTCTTAAATTTAGCAGTTTTTGTATATTATTAAATGTTTTATACAGTTTCTAGCATTCCAGGTGAGATCTATTAATTCTTTAACTTTAGAGGACTATGAGTTATTGATAACAAGCCTACTATGAAACTAAGCATCCACCTATACTTCTGTGTATTTTTTTGAACCATCCTCTTAAATGTACCAGTTTTGTATATTATTAAATGTTTTAAACAGTTTTTAGAGTTCCAGGTGACATCTATTAATCTTTAATTTTAGAGGACTATGAGTTATTGATAAGAAGCCTACTATGAAACTAAGCATTCACCTATACTTCTGTGTATTCTTTTTAACCATCCTTTTAAATGTAGCAGTTTTTGTATATTATTAAATGTTTTAAACAGTTTCTAGCGTTCCAGGTGACATCTATTAATTCTTTAACTTTAGAGGACTATGAGTTATTGATAACAAGCCTACTATGAAACTAAGTATTCACTTATACTTCTGTGTATTCTTTTGAACCATCCTCTTAAATGTAGCAGTTTTTGTATATTATTAAATGTTATAAACATTTTCTAGCGTTCCATGTGACATCTATTAATTCTTTAATTTTAGAGGACTATGAGTTTTTGATAACAACCCTACCATGAAACTAAACATTTACCTATACTTATGTGTATTTTTTTGAACCATCCTCTTAAATGTACCAGTTTTTGTATATTATTAGATGTTTTAAACAGTTTCTAGCGTTTCAGGTGACATCTATTAATTCTTTAACTTTAGAGGACTATGAGTTATTGATAACAAGCCTACTATGAAACTAAGCATCCACCTATACTTCTGTGTATTTTGTTGAACCATCCTCTTAAATGTACCAGTTTTTGTATATTATTAAATGTTTTAAACAATTTCTAGAGTTCCAGGTGACATCTATTAATCTTTAATTTTAGAGGACTATGAGTTATTGATAAGAAGCCTACTATGAAACTAAGCATTCATCTATACTTCTGTGTATTCTTTTTAACCATCCTTTTAAATATAGCAGTTTTTGTATATTATTAAATGCTTTAAACAGTTTCTAGCGTTCCAGGTGACATCTATTAATTCTTTAACTTTAGAGGACTATGAGTTATTGATAACAAGCCTACTATGAAACTAAGCATTCACCTATACTTCTGTGTCTTCTTTTTAACCATCCTTTTAAATGTAGCAGTTTTTGTATATTATTAAATGTTTTAAACAGTTTCTAGCGTTCCAGGTGACATCTATTAATTCTTTAACTTTAGAGGACTATGAGTTATTGATAACAAGCCTACTATGAAACTAAGCATTCACCTATACTTCTGTGTATTCTTTTGAACCATCCTCTTAAATGTAGCAGTTTTTGTATATTATTAAATGTTATAAACAGTTTCTAGCGTTCCATGTGACATCTATTAATTCTTTAATTTTAGAGGACTATGAGTTTTTGATTACAACCCTACCATGAAACTAAACATTTACCTATACTTATGTGTATTTTTTTGAACCATCCTCTTTAATGTACCAGTTTTTGTATATTATTAGATGTTTTAAACAGTTTCTAGCGTTCCAGGCGACATCTATTAATTCTTTAACTTTAGAGGACTATGAGTTATTGATAACAAGCCTACAATGAAACTAAGCATTCACCTATACTTATGTGTAGTTTTTTTAACCATCCTCTTAAATCTACCAGTTTTTGTATATTATTAGATTTTTAAACAGTTTCTAGCATTCCAGGTGACATCTATTAATTCTTTAACTTTAGAGGACTATGAGTTATTGATAACAAGCCTACTATGAAACTAAGCATCCACCTATACTTGTGTGTATTTTTCTGAACCATCCTCTTAAATGTACCAGTTTTTGTATATTACTAAATGTTTTAAACAGTTTCTAGAGTTCCAGGTGACATCTATTAATCTTTAATATTAGAGGACTATGAGTTATTGATAAGAAGCCTACTATGAAACTAAGCGTTCATCTATACTTCTATGTATTATTTTGAACCATCCTCTTAAATTTAGCAGTTTTTGTATATTATTAAATGTTTTAAACAGTTTCTAGCAATCCAGGTGACATCTATTAATTCTTTAACTTTAGAGGACTATGAGTTATTGATAACAAGCCTACTATGAAACTAAGCATTCACCTATACTTCTGTGTATTCTTTTTAACCATCCTTTTAAATGTACCAGTTTTGTATATTATTAAATGTTTTAAACAGTTTTTAGAGTTCCAGGTGACATCTATTAATCTTTAATTTTAGAGGACTATGAGTTATTGATAACAAGCCTACTATGAAACTAAGTATCCACCTATACTTCTGTGTATTCTTTTGTACCATCTTCTTAAATGTAGCAGTTTTTGTATATTATTAAATGTTCTAAACAGTTTCTAACGTTCGAGGTGACATCTATTAATTCTTTAACTTTAGAGGACTATGAGTTATTGATAACAAGCCTACTATGAAACTAAGCATCCACCTATACTTCTGTGTATTTTTTTGAACCATCCTCTTAAATGTACCAGTTTTTGTATATTATTAAATGTTTTAAACAGTTTCTAGAGTTCCAGGTGACATCTATTAATCTTTAATTTTAGAGGACTATGAGTTATTGATAAGAAGCCTACTATGAAACTAAGCATTCATCTATACTTCTGTGTATTCTTTTGAACCATCCACTTAAATGTACCAGTTTTTGTATATTATTAGATATTTTAAACAGTTTCTAGCATTCCAGGTGACATCTATTAATTCTTTAACTTTAGAGGACTATGAGTTACTGATAACAAGCCTACTATGAAACTAAGTATCCACCTATACTTCTGTGTATTTTTCTGAACCATCCTCTTAAATGTACCCGTTTTTGTATATTATTAAATGTTTTAAACAGTTTCTAGAGTTCCAGGTGACATATATTAATCTTTAATATTAGAGGACTATGAGTTATTGATAAGAAGCCTACTATGAAACTAAGCATTCATCTATACTTCTGTGTATTATTTTGAACCATCCTCTTAAATTTAGCAGTTTTTGTATATTATTAAATGTTTTAAACAGTTTCTAGCATTCCAGGTGACATCTATTAATTCTTTAACTTTAGAGGACTATGAGTTATTGATAACAAGCCTACTGTGAAACTAAGCATCCACCTATACTTCTGTGTATTTTTTTGAACCATCCTCTTAAATGTACCAGTTTTTGTATATTATTAAATGTTTTAAACAGTTTCTAGAGTTCCAGGTGACATCTATTAATCTTTAATATTAGAGGACTATGAGTTATTGATAAGAAGCCTACTATGAAACTAAGCATTCATCTATACTTCTATGTATTATTTTGAACCATCCTCTTAAATTTAGCAGTTTTTGTATATTATTAAATGTTTTAAAAAGTTTCTAGCATTCCAGGTGACATCTATTAATTCTTTAACTTTAGAGGACTATGAGTTATTGATAACAAGCCTACTATGAAACTAAGCATCCACCTATACTTCTGTGTATTTTTTTGAACCATCCTCTTAAATGTACCAGTTTTTGTATATTATTAAATGTTTTAAACAGTTTCTAGAGTTCCAGGTGACATCTATTAATCTTTAATTTTAGAGGGCTATGAGTTTTTGATAAGAAGCCTACTATGAAACTAAGCATTCACCTATACTTCTGTGTATTCTTTTTAACCATCCTTTTAAATGTAGCAGTTTTTGTATATTATTAAATGTTTTAAACAGTTTCTAGCGTTCCAGGTGACATATATTAATTCTTTAACTTTAGAGGACTATGAGTTATTGATAACAAGCCTACTATGAAACTAAGTATTCACCTATACTTCTGTGTATTCTTTTAAACCATCCTCTTAAATGTAGCAGTTTTTGTATATTATTAAATGTTATAAACAGTTTCTAGAGTTCCAGGTGACATCTATTAATCTTTAATATTAGAGGACTATGAGTTATTGATAAGAAGCCTACTATGAAACTAAGCATTCATTTATACTTCTGTGTATTATTTTGAACCATCCTCTTAAACTTAGCAGTTTTTGTATATTATTAAATGTATTAAACAGTTTCTAGCATTCCAGGTGACATCTATTAATTCTTTAACTTTAGAGGACTATGAGTTATTGATAACAAGCCTACTATGAAACTAAGCATCCACCTATACTTCTGTGTATTTTTTTGAACCATCCTCTTAAATGTACCAGTTTTTGTATATTATTAGATGTTTTAAACAGTTTCTAGCGTTCCAGGCGACATCTATTAATTCTTTAACTTTAGAGGACTATGAGTTATTGATAACAAGCCTACAATGAAACTAAGCATTCACCTATACTTATGTGTAGTTTTTTTAACCATCCTCTTAAATCTACCAGTTTTTGTATATTATTAGATTTTTAAACAGTTTCTAGCATTCCAGGTGACATCTATTAATTCTTTAACTTTAGAGGACTATGAGTTATTGATAACAAGCCTACTATGAAACTAAGTATCCACCTATACTTCTGTGTATTTTTCTGAACCATCCTCTTAAATGTACCCGTTTTTGTATATTATTAAATGTTTTAAACAGTTTCTAGAGTTCCAGGTGACATCTATTAATCTTTAATTTTAGAGGGCTATGAGTTTTTGATAAGAAGCCTACTATGAAACTAAGCATTCACCTATACTTATGTGTATTCTTTTTAACCATCCTTTTAAATGTAGGAGTTTTTGTATATTATTAAATGTTTTAAACAGTTTCTAGCGTTCCAGGTGACATCTATTAATTCTTTAACTTTAGAGGACAATGAGTTATTGATAACAAGCCTACTATGAAACTAAGTATTCACCTATACTTCTGTGTATTCTTTCAAACCATCCTCTTAAATGTAGCAGTTTTTGTATATTATTAAATGTTATAAACAGTTTCTAGCGTTCCATGTGACATCTATTAATTCTTTAATTTTAGAGGACTATGAGTTTTTGATAACAACCCTACCATGAAACTAAACATTTACCTATACTTATGTGTATTTTTTTGAACCATCCTTTTAAATGTACCAGTTTTTGTATATTATTAGATGTTTTAAACAGTTTCTAGCGTTCCAGGCGACATCTATTAATTCTTTAACTTTAGAGGACTATGAGTTATTGATAACAAGCCTACAATGAAACTAAGCATTCACCTATACTTATGTGTAGTTTTTTTAACCATCCTCTTAAATCTACCAGTTTTTGTATATTATTAGATTTTTAAACAGTTTCTAGCATTCCAGGTGACATCTATTAATTCTTTAACTTTAGAGGACTATGAGTTATTGATAACAAGCCTACTATGAAACTAAGTATCCACCTATACTTCTGTGTATTTTTCTGAACCATCCTCTTAAATGTACCCGTTTTTGTATATTATTAAATGTTTTAAACAGTTTCTAGAGTTCCATGTGACATCTATTAATCTTTAATATTAGAGGACTATGAGTTATTGATAAGAAGCCTACTATGAAACTAAGCATTCATCGATACTTCTGTGTATTATTTTGAACCATCCTCTTAAATTTAGCAGTTTTTGTATATTATTAAATGTTTTAAACAGTTTCTAGCATTCCAGGTGACATCTATTAATTCTTTAACTTTAGAGGACTATGAGTTATTGATAACAAGCCTACTATGAAACTAAGCATCCACCTATACTTCTGTATATTTTTTTGAACCATCCTATTAAATGTACCAGTTTTTGTATATTATTAAATGTTTTAAACAGTTTCTAGAGTTCCAGGTGACATCTATTAATCTTTAATTTTAGAGGGCTATGAGTTTTTGATAAGAAGCCTACTATGAAACTAAGCATTCACCTATACTTATGTGTATTCTTTTTAACCATCCTTTTAAATGTAGGAGTTTTTGTATATTATTAAATGTTTTAAACAGTTTCTAGCGTTCCAGGTGACATCTATTAATTCTTTAATTTTAGAGGACAATGAGTTATTGATAACAAGCCTACTATGAAACTAAGTATTCACCTATACTTCTGTGTATTCTTTCAAACCATCCTCTTAAATGTAGCAGTTTTTGTATATTATTAAATGTTATAAACAGTTTCTAGCGTTCAATGTGACATCTATTAATTCTTTAATTTTAGAGGACTATGAGTTTTTGATAACAACCCTACCATGAAACTAAACATTTACCTATACTTATGTGTATTTTTTTGAACCATCCTTTTAAATGTACCAGTTTTTGTATATTATTAGATGTTTTAAACAGTTTCTAGCGTTCCAGGCGACATCTATTAATTCTTTAACTTTAGAGGACTATGAGTTATTGATAACAAGCCTACAATGAAACTAAGCATTCACCTATACTTATGTGTAGTTTTTTTAACCATCCTCTTAAATCTACCAGTTTTTGTATATTATTAGATTTTTAAACAGTTTCTAGCATTCCAGGTGACATCTATTAATTCTTTAACTTTAGAGGACTATGAGTTATTGATAACAAGCCTACTATGAAACTAAGTATCCACCTATACTTCTGTGTATTTTTCTGAACCATCCTCTTAAATGTACCTGTTTTTATATATTATTAAATGTTTTAAACAGTTTCTAGAGTTCCAGGTGACATCTATTAATCTTTAATATTAGAGGACTATGAGTTATTGATAAGAAGCCTACTATGAAACTAAGCATTCATTTATACTTCTTTGTATTATTTTGAACCATCCTCTTAAATTTAGCAGTTTTTGTATATTATTAAATGTTTTAAACAGTTTCTAGCATTCCAGGTGACATCTATTAATTCTTTAACTTTAGAGGACTATGAGTTATTGATAACAAGCCTACTATGAAACTAAGCATCCACCTATACTTCTGTGTATTTTTTTGAACCATCCTCTTAAATGTAGCAGTTTTTGTATATTATTAAATGTTTTAAATAGTTTCTAGAGTTCCAGGTGACATCTATTAATTCTTTAACTTTAGAGGACTATGAGTTATTGATAACAAGCCTACTATGAAATTAAGCATTCACCTATACTTCTGTGTATTCTTTTTAACCATCCTTTTAAATGTAGCAGTTTTTGTATATTATTAAATGTTTTAAACAGTTTCTAGCGTTCCAGGTGACATCTATTAATTCTTTAACTTTAGAGGACTATGAGTTATTGATAACAAGCCTACTATGAAACTAAGCATTCACCTATACTTCTGTGTATTCTTTTGAACCATCCTCTTAAATGTAGCAGTTTTTGTATATTATTAAATGTTATAAACAGTTTCTAGCGTTCCATGTGACATCTATTAATTCTTTAATTTTAGAGGACTATGAGTTTTTGATTACAACCCTACCATGAAACTAAACATTTACCTATACTTATGTGTATTTTTTTGAACCATCCTCTTAAATGTACCAGTTTTTGTATATTATTAGATGTTTTAAACAGTTTCTAGCGTTCCAGGCGACATCTATTAATTCTTTAACTTTAGAGGACTATGAGTTATTGAAAACAAGCCTACAATGAAACTAAGCATTCACCTATACTTATGTGTAGTTTTTTTAACCATCCTCTTAAATCTACCAGTTTTTGTATATTATTAGATTTTTAAACAGTTTCTAGAATTCCAGGTGACATCTATTAATTCTTTAACTTTAGAGGACTATGAGTTATTGATAACAAGCCTACTATGAAACTAAGCATCCACCTATACTTCTGTGTATTTTTCTGAACCATCCTCTTAAATGTACCAGTTTTTGTATATTATTAAATGTTTTAAACAGTTTCTAGAGTTCCAGGTGACATCTATTAATCTTTAATTTTAGAGGGCTATGAGTTTTTGATAAGAAGCCTACTATGAAACTAAGCATTCACCTATACTTCTGTGTATTCTTTTTAACCATCCTTTTAAATGTAGCAGTTTTTGTATATTATTAAATGTTTTAAACAGTTTCTAGCGTTCCAGGTGACATCTATTAATTCTTTAACTTTAGAGGACTATGAGTTATTGATAACAAGCCTACTATGAAACTAAGTATTCACCTATACTTCTGTGTATTCTTTTAAACCATCCTCTTAAATGTAGCAGTTTTTGTATATTATTAAATGTTATAAACAGTTTCTAGCGTTCCATGTGACATCTATTAATTCTTTAATTTTAGAGGACTATGAGTTCTTGATAACAACCCTACCATGAAACTAAACATTTACCTATACTTATGTGTATTTTTTTGAACCATCCTCTTAAATGTACCAGTTTTTGTATATTATTAGATGTTTTAAACAGTTTCTAGCGTTCCAGTCGACATCTATTAATTCTTTTACTTTAGAGGACTATGAGTTATTGATAACAAGCGTACAATGAAACTAAGCATTCACCTATACTTATGTGTAGTTTTTTTAACCATCCTCTTAAATCTACCAGTTTTTGTATATTATTAGATTTTTAAACAGTTTCTAGCATTCCAGGTGACATCTATTAATTCTTTAACTTTAGAGGACTATGAGTTATTGATAACAAGCCTACTATGAAACTAAGTATCCACCTATACTTCTGTGTATTTTTCTGAACCATCCTCTTAAATGTACCTGTTTTTGTATATTATTAAATGTTTTAAACAGTTTCTAGAGTTCCAGGTGACATCTATTAATCTTTAATATTAGAGGACTATGAGTTATTGATAAGAAGCCTACTATGAAACTAAGCATTCATCTATACTTCTTTGTATTATTTTGAACAATCCTCTTAAATTTAGCAGTTTTTGTATATTATTAAATGTTTTAAACAGTTTCTAGCATTCCAGGTGACATCTATTAATTCTTTAACTTTAGAGGACTATGAGTTATTGATAACAAGCCTACTATGAAACTAAGCATCCACCTATACTTCTGTGTATTTTTTTGAACCATCCTCTTAAATGTACCAGTTTTGTATATTATTAAATGTTTTAAACAGTTTTTAGAGTTCCAGGTGACATCTATTAATCTTTAATTTTAGAGGACTATGAGTTATTGATAAGAAGCCTACTATGAAACTAAGCATACACCTATACTTCTGTGTATTCTTTTTAACCATCCTTTTAAATGTAGCAGTTTTTGTATATTATTAAATGTTTTAAACAGTTTCTAGCGTTCCAGGTGACATCTATTAATTCTTTAACTTTAGAGGACTATGAGTTATTGATAACAAGCCTACTATGAAACTAAGTATCACCTATACTTCTGTGTATTCTTTTAAACCATCCTCTTAAATGTAGCAGTTTTTGTATATTATTAAATGTTATAAACAGTTTCTAGCGTTCCATGTGACATCTATTAATTCTTTAATTTTAGAGGACTATGAGTTTTTGATAACAACCCTACCATAAAACTAAACATTTACCTATACTTATGTGTATTTTTTTGAACCATCCTTTTAAATGTACCAGTTTTTGTATATTATTAGATGTTTTAAACAGTTTCTAGAGTTCCAGGCGACATCTATTAATTCTTTAACTTTAGAGGACTATGAGTTATTGATAACAAGCCTACAATGAAACTAAGCATTCACCTATACTTATGTGTAGTTTTTTTAACCATCCTCTTAAATCTACCAGTTTTTGTATATTATTAGATTTTTAAACAGTTTCTAGCATTCCATGTGACATCTGTTAATTCTTTAACTTTAGAGGACTATGAGTTATTGATAACAAGCCTACTATGAAACTAAGTATCCACCTATACTTCTGTGTATTTTTCTGAACCATCCTCTTAAATGTACCCGTTTTTATATATTATTAAATGTTTTAAACAGTTTCTAGAGTTCCAGGTGACATCTATTAATCTTTAATATTAGAGGACTATGAGTTATTGATAAGAAGCCTACTATGAAACTAAGCATTCATCTATACTTCTGTGTATTATTTTTAACCATCCTCTTAAATTTAGCAGTTTTTGTATATTATTAAATGTTTTAAACAGTTTCTAGCATTCCAGGTGACATCTATTAATTCCTTAACTTTAGAGGACTATGAGTTATTGATAACAAGCCTACTATGAAACTAAGCATCCACCTATACTTCTGTGTATTTTTTTGAACCATCCTCTTAAATGTACCAGTTTTGTATATTATTAAATGTTTTAAACAGTTTTTAGAGTTCCAGGTGACATCTATTAATCTTTGATTTTAGAGGACTATGAGTTATTGATAAGAAGCCTACTATGAAACTAAGCATTCACCTATACTTCTGTGTATTCTTTTTAACCATCCTTTTAAATGTAGCAGTTTTTGTATATTATTAAATGTTTTAAACAGTTTCTAGCGTTCCAGGTGACATCTATTAATTCTTTAACTTTAGAGGACTATGAGTTATTGATAACAAGCCTACTATGAAACTAAGTATTCACCTATACTTCTGTGTATTCTTTTGAACCATCCTCTTAAATGTAGCAGTTTTGTATATTATTAAATGTTATAAACAGTTTCTAGCGTTCCATGTGACATCTATTAATTCTTTAATTTTAGAGGACTATGAGTTTTTGATAACAACCCTACCATGAAACTAAGCATTCACCTATACTTCTGTGTATTCTTTTGAACCATCCTCTTAAATGTAGCAGTTTTTGTATATTATTAAATGTTATAAACAGTTTCTAGCGTTCCATGTGACATCTATTAATTCTTTAATTTTAGAGGACTATGAGTTTTTGATTACAACCCTACCATGAAACTAAACATTTACCTATACTTATGTGTATTTTTTTGAACCATCCTCTTAAATGTACCAGTTTTTGTATATTGTTAGATGTTTTAAACAGTTTCTAACGTTTCAGGCGACATCTATTAATTCTTTAAATTTAGAGGACTATGAGTTATTGATAACAAGCCTACAATGAAACTAAGCATTCACCTATACCTATGTGTAGTTTTTTTTAACCATCCTCTTAAATCTACCAGTTTTTGTATATTATTAGATTTTTAAACAGTTTCTAGCATTCCCGGTGACATCTATTAATTCTTTAACTTTAGAGGACTATGAGTTATTGATAACAAGCCTACTAGGAAACTAAGCATCCACCTATACTTCTGTGTATTTTTCTGAACCATCCTCTTAAATGTACCCGTTTTTGTATATTATTAAATGCTTTAAACAGTTTCTAGAGTTCCAGGTGACATCTATTAATCTTTAATATTAGAGGACTATGGGTTATTGATAAGAAGCCTACTATGAAACTAAGCATTCATCTATACTTCTATGTATTATTTTGAACCATCCTCTTAAATTTAGCAGTTTTTGTATATTATTAAATGTATTAAAAAGTTTCTAGCATTCCAGGTGACATCTATTAATTCTTTAACTTTAGAGGACTATGAGTTATTGATAACAAGCCTACTATGAAACTAAGCATCCACCTATACTTCTGTGTATTTTTTTGAACCATCCTCTTAAATGTACCAGTTTTTGTATATTATTAAATGTTTTAAACATTTTCTAGAGTTCCAGGCGACATCTATTAATTCTTTAACTTTAGAGGACTATGAGTTATTGATAAGAAGCCTACTATGAAACTAAGCATTCACCTATACTTATGTGTAGCTTTTTAACCATCCTCTTAAATCTACCAGTTTTTGTATATTATTAAATGTTTTAAACAGTTTCTAGCGTTCCAGGTGACATCTATTAATTCTTTAACTTTAGAGGACTATGAGTTATTGATAACAAGCCTACTATGAAACTAAGTATCCACCTATACTTCTGTGTATTTTTCTGAACCATCCTTTTAAATGTACCCGTTTTTGTATATTATTAAATGTTTTAAACAGTTTCTAGAGTTCCAGGTGACATCTATTAATTCTTTAATTTTAGAGGACTATGAGTTTTTGATTACAACCCTACCATGAAACTAACCATTTACCTATACTTATGTGTATTTTTTTGAACCATCCTCTTAAATGTACCAGTTTTTGTATATTATTAGATGTTTTAAACAGTTTCTAGCGTTCCAGGCGACATCTATTAATTCTTTAACTTTAGAGGACTATGAGTTTTTGATTACAAGCCTACTATGAAACTAAGCATCCACCTATACTTCTGTGTATTTTTTTGAACCATCCTCTTAAATGTACCAGTTTTGTATATTATTAAATGTTTTAAACAGTTTTTAGAGTTCCAGGTGACATCTATTAATCTTTAATTTTAGAGGACTATGAGTTATTGATAAGAATCCTACTATGAAACTAAGCATTCACCTATACTTCTGTGCATTCTTTTTAACCATCCTTTTAAATGTAGCAGTTTTTGTATATTATTAAATGTTTTAAACAGTGTCTAGCGTTCCAGGTGACATCTATTAATTCTTTAACTTTAGAGGACTATGAGTTATTGATAACAAGCCTACTATGAAACTAAGTATTCACCTATACTTCTGTGTATTCTTTTGAACCATCCTCTTAAATGTAGCAGTTTTGTATATTATTAAATGTTATAAACAGTTTCTAGCGTTCCATGTGACATCTATTAATTCTTTAATTTTAGAGGACTATGAGTTTTTGATTACAACCCTACCATGAAACTAAACATTTACCTATACTTATGTGTATTTTTTTGAACCATCCTCTTAAATGTACCAGTTTTTGTATATTATTAGATGTTTTAAACAGTTTCTAGCGTTCCAGGCGACATCTATTAATTCTTTAACTTTAGAGGACTATGAGTTATTGATAACAAGCCTACAATGAAACTAAGCATTCACCTATACTTATGTGTAGTGTTTTTAACCATCCTCTTAAATCTACCAGTTTTTGTATATTATTAGATTTTTAAACAGTTTCTAGCATTCCAGGTGACATCTATTAATTCTTTAACTTTAGAGGACTATGAGTTATTGATAACAAGCCTACTAGGAAACTAAGCATCCACCTATACTTCTGTGTATTTTTCTGAACCATCCTCTTAAATGTACCAGTTTTTGTATATTATTAAATGTTTTAAACAGTTTCTAGAGTTCCAGGTGACATCTATTAATCTTAAATATTAGAGGACTATGAGTTATTGATAAGAACCCTACTATGAAACTAAGCATTCATCTATACTTCTATGTATTATTTTGAACCATCCTCTTAAATTTAGCAGTTTTTGTATATTATTAAATGTTTTAAACAGTTTCTAGCATTCCAGGTGACATCTATTAATTCTTTAACTTTAGAGGACTATGAGTTATTGATAACAAGCCTACTATGAAACTAAGCATCCACCTATACTTCTGTGTATTTTTTTGAACCATCCTCTTAAATGTACCAGTTTTTGTATATTATTAGATGTTTTAAACAGTTTCTAGCGTTCCAGGCGACATCTATTAATTCTTTAACTTTAGAGGACTATGAGTTATTGATAACAAGCCTACAATGAAACTAAGCATTCACCTATACTTATGTGTAGTTTTTTTAACCATCCTCTTAAATCTACCAGTTTTTGTATATTATTAGATTTTTAAACAGTTTCTAGCATTCCAGGTGACATCTATTAATTCTTTAACTTTAGAGGACTATGAGTTATTGATAACAAGCCTACTATGAAACTAAGTATCCACCTATACTTCTGTGTATTTTTCTGAACCATCCTCTTAAATGTACCTGTTTTTATATATTATTAAATGTTTTAAACAGTTTCTAGAGTTCCAGGTGACATCTATTAATCTTTAATATTAGAGGACTATGAGTTATTGATAAGAAGCCTACTATGAAACTAAGCATTCATTTATACTTCTTTGTATTATTTTGAACCATCCTCTTAAATTTAGCAGTTTTTGTATATTATTAAATGTTTTAAACAGTTTCTAGCATTCCAGGTGACATCTATTAATTCTTTAACTTTAGAGGACTATGAGTTATTGATAACAAGCCTACTATGAAACTAAGCATCCACCTATACTTCTGTGTATTTTTTTGAACCATCCTCTTAAATGTAGCAGTTTTTGTATATTATTAAATGTTTTAAATAGTTTCTAGAGTTCCAGGTGACATCTATTAATTCTTTAACTTTAGAGGACTATGAGTTATTGATAACAAGCCTACTATGAAATTAAGCATTCACCTATACTTCTGTGTATTCTTTTTAACCATCCTTTTAAATGTAGCAGTTTTTGTATATTATTAAATGTTTTAAACAGTTTCTAGCGTTCCAGGTGACATCTATTAATTCTTTAACTTTAGAGGACTATGAGTTATTGATAACAAGCCTACTATGAAACTAAGCATTCACCTATACTTCTGTGTATTCTTTTGAACCATCCTCTTAAATGTAGCAGTTTTTGTATATTATTAAATGTTATAAACAGTTTCTAGCGTTCCATGTGACATCTATTAATTCTTTAATTTTAGAGGACTATGAGTTTTTGATTACAACCCTACCATGAAACTAAACATTTACCTATACTTATGTGTATTTTTTTGAACCATCCTCTTAAATGTACCAGTTTTTGTATATTATTAGATGTTTTAAACAGTTTCTAGCGTTCCAGGCGACATCTATTAATTCTTTAACTTTAGAGGACTATGAGTTATTGAAAACAAGCCTACAATGAAACTAAGCATTCACCTATACTTATGTGTAGTTTTTTTAACCATCCTCTTAAATCTACCAGTTTTTGTATATTATTAGATTTTTAAACAGTTTCTAGAATTCCAGGTGACATCTATTAATTCTTTAACTTTAGAGGACTATGAGTTATTGATAACAAGCCTACTATGAAACTAAGCATCCACCTATACTTCTGTGTATTTTTCTGAACCATCCTCTTAAATGTACCAGTTTTTGTATATTATTAAATGTTTTAAACAGTTTCTAGAGTTCCAGGTGACATCTATTAATCTTTAATATTAGAGGACTATGAGTTATTGATAAGAAGCCTACTATGAAACTAAGCATTCATCTATACTTCTGTGTATTATTTTGAACCATCCTCTTAAATTTAGCAGTTTTTGTATATTATTAAATGTTTTAAACAGTTTCTAGCATTCCAGGTGACATCTATTAATTCTTTAACTTTAGAGGACTATGAGTTATTGATAACAAGCCTACTATGAAACTAAGCATCCACCTATACTTCTGTGTATTTATTTGAACCATCCTCTTAAATGTAGCAGTTTTTGTATATTATTAAATGTTTTAAACAGTTTCTAGAGTTCCAGGTGACATCTATTAATTCTTTAACTTTAGAGGACTATGAGTTATTGATAACAAGCCTACTATGAAACTAAGCATTCACCTATACTTCTGTGTATTCTTTTTAACCATCCTTTTAAATGTAGCAGTTTTTGTATATTATTAAATGTTTTAAACAGTTTCTAGCGTTCCAGGTGACATCTATTAATTCTTTAACTTTAGAGGACTATGAGTTATTGATAACAAGCCTACTATGAAACTAAGTATTCACCTATACTTCTGTGTATTCTTTTAAACCATCCTCTTAAATGTAGCAGTTTTTGTATATTATTAAATGTTATAAACAGTTTCTAGCGTTCCATGTGACATCTATTAATTCTTTAATTTTAGAGGACTATGAGTTCTTGATAACAACCCTACCATGAAACTAAACATTTACCTATACTTATGTGTATTTTTTTGAACCATCCTCTTAAATGTACCAGTTTTTGTATATTATTAGATGTTTTAAACAGTTTCTAGCGTTCCAGTCGACATCTATTAATTCTTTTACTTTAGAGGACTATGAGTTATTGATAACAAGCGTACAATGAAACTAAGCATTCACCTATACTTATGTGTAGTTTTTTTAACCATCCTCTTAAATCTACCAGTTTTTGTATATTATTAGATTTTTAAACAGTTTCTAGCATTCCAGGTGACATCTATTAATTCTTTAACTTTAGAGGACTATGAGTTATTGATAACAAGCCTACTATGAAACTAAGTATCCACCTATACTTCTGTGTATTTTTCTGAACCATCCTCTTAAATGTACCTGTTTTTGTATATTATTAAATGTTTTAAACAGTTTCTAGAGTTCCAGGTGACATCTATTAATCTTTAATATTAGAGGACTATGAGTTATTGATAAGAAGCCTACTATGAAACTAAGCATTCATCTATACTTCTTTGTATTATTTTGAACAATCCTCTTAAATTTAGCAGTTTTTGTATATTATTAAATGTTTTAAACAGTTTCTAGCATTCCAGGTGACATCTATTAATTCTTTAACTTTAGAGGACTATGAGTTATTGATAACAAGCCTACTATGAAACTAAGCATCCACCTATACTTCTGTGTATTTTTTTGAACCATCCTCTTAAATGTACCAGTTTTGTATATTATTAAATGTTTTAAACAGTTTTTAGAGTTCCAGGTGACATCTATTAATCTTTAATTTTAGAGGACTATGAGTTATTGATAAGAAGCCTACTATGAAACTAAGCATTCACATATACTTCTGTGTATTCTTTTTAACCATCCTTTTAAATGTAGCAGTTTTTGTATATTATTAAATGTTTTAAACAGTTTCTAGCGTTCCAGGTGACATCTATTAATTCTTTAACTTTAGAGGACTATGAGTTATTGATAACAAGCCTACTATGACACTAAGTATTCACCTATACTTCTGTGTATTCTTTTGAACCATCCTCTTAAATGTAGCAGTTTTGTATATTATTAAATGTTATAAACAGTTTCTAGCGTTCCATGTGACATCTATTAATTCTTTAATTTTAGAGGACTATGAGTTTTTGATTACAACCCTACCATGAAACTAAGCATCCACCTATACTTCTGTGTATTTTGTTGAACCATCCTCTTAAATGTACCAGTTTTTGTATATTATTAAATGTTTTAAAAAATTTCTAGAGTTCCAGGTGACATCTATTAATCTTTAATTTTAGAGGACTATGAGTTATTGATAACAAGCCTACAATGAAACTAAGCATTCACCTATACTTATGTGTAGTGTTTTTAACCATCCTCTTAAATCTACCAGTTTTTGTATATTATTAGATTTTTAAACAGTTTCTAGCATTCCAGGTGACATCTATTAATTCTTTAACTTTAGAGGACTATGAGTTATTGATAACAAGCCTACTAGGAAACTAAGCATCCACCTATACTTCTGTGTATTTTTCTGAACCATCCTCTTAAATGTACCAGTTTTTGTATATTATTAAATGTTTTAAACAGTTTCTAGAGTTCCAGGTGACATCTATTAATCTTAAATATTAGAGGACTATGAGTTATTGATAAGAACCCTACTATGAAACTAAGCATTCATCTATACTTCTATGTATTATTTTGAACCATCCTCTTAAATTTAGCAGTTTTTGTATATTATTAAATGTTTTAAACAGTTTCTAGCATTCCAGGTGACATCTATTAATTCTTTAACTTTAGAGGACTATGAGTTATTGATAACAAGCCTACTATGAAACTAAGCATCCACCTATACTTCTGTGTATTTTTTTGAACCATCCTCTTAAATGTACCAGTTTTTGTATATTATTAGATGTTTTAAACAGTTTCTAGCGTTCCAGGCGACATCTATTAATTCTTTAACTTTAGAGGACTATGAGTTATTGATAACAAGCCTACAATGAAACTAAGCATTCACCTATACTTATGTGTAGTTTTTTTAACCATCCTCTTAAATCTACCAGTTTTTGTATATTATTAGATTTTTAAACAGTTTCTAGCATTCCAGGTGACATCTATTAATTCTTTAACTTTAGAGGACTATGAGTTATTGATAACAAGCCTACTATGAAACTAAGTATCCACCTATACTTCTGTGTATTTTTCTGAACCATCCTCTTAAATGTACCTGTTTTTATATATTATTAAATGTTTTAAACAGTTTCTAGAGTTCCAGGTGACATCTATTAATCTTTAATATTAGAGGACTATGAGTTATTGATAAGAAGCCTACTATGAAACTAAGCATTCATTTATACTTCTTTGTATTATTTTGAACCATCCTCTTAAATTTAGCAGTTTTTGTATATTATTAAATGTTTTAAACAGTTTCTAGCATTCCAGGTGACATCTATTAATTCTTTAACTTTAGAGGACTATGAGTTATTGATAACAAGCCTACTATGAAACTAAGCATCCACCTATACTTCTGTGTATTTTTTTGAACCATCCTCTTAAATGTACCAGTTTTGTATATTATTAAATGTTTTAAACAGTTTTTAGAGTTCCAGGTGACATCTATTAATTCTTTATCTTTAGAGGACTATGAGTTATTGATAACAAACCTACTATAAAACTAAGCATCCACCTATACTTCTGTGTATTTTTTTGAACCATCCTCTTAAATGTACCAGTTTTTGTATATTATTAAATGTTTTAAACAGTTTCTAGAGTTCCAGGTGACATCTATTAATCTTTAATTTTAGAGGGCTATGAGTTTTTGATAAGAAGCCTACAATGAAACTAAGCATTCACCTATACTTCTGTGTATTCTTTTTAACCATCCTTTTAAATGTAGCAGTTTTTGTATATTATTAAATGTTTTAAACAGTTTCTAGCGTTCCAGGTGACATCTATTAATTCTTTAACTTTAGAGGACTATGAGTTATTGATAACAAGCCTACTATGAAACTAAGTATTCACCTATACTTCTGTGTATTCTTTTGAACCATCCTCTTAAATGTAGCAGTTTTGTATATTATTAAATGTTATAAACAGTTTCTAGCGTTCCATGTGACATCTATTAATTCTTTAATTTTAGAGGACTATGAGTTTTTGATTACAACCCTACTATGAAACTAAACATTTACCTATACTTATGTGTATTTTTTTGAACCATCCTCTTAAATGTACCAGTTTTTGTATATTATTAGATGTTTTAAACAGTTTCTAGCGTTCCAGGCGACATCTATTAATTCTTTAACTTTAGAGGACTATGAGTTATTGATAACAAGCCTACAATGAAACTAAGCATTCACCTATACTTATGTGTAGTGTTTTTAAGCATCCTCTTAAATCTACCAGTTTTTGTATATTATTAGATTTTTAAACAGTTTCTAGCATTCCAGGTGACATCTATTAATTCTTTAACTTTAGAGGACTATGAGTTATTGATAACAAGCCTACTAGGAAACTAAGCATCCACCTATACTTCTGTGTATTTTTCTGAACCATCCTCTTAAATGTACCAGTTTTTGTATATTATTAAATGTTTTAAACAGTTTCTAGAGTTCCAGGTGACATCTATTAATCTTAAATATTAGAGGACTATGAGTTATTGATAAGAAGCCTACTATGAAACTAAGCATTCATCTATACTTCTATGTATTATTTTGAACCATCCTCTTAAATTTAGCAGTTTTTGTATATTATTAAATGTTTTAAACAGTTTCTAGCATTCCAGGTGACATCTATTAATTTTTTAACTTTGGAGGACTATGAGTTATTGATAACAAGCCTACTATGAAACTAAGCATCCACCTATACTTCTGTGTATTTTTTTGAACCAACCTCTTAAATGTACCAGTTTTTGTATATTATTAGATGTTTTAAACAGTTTCTAGCGTTCCAGGCGACATCTGTTAATTCTTTAACTTTAGAGGACTATGAGTTATTGATAACAAGCCTACAATGAAACTAAGCATTCACCTATACTTATGTGTAGTTTTTTTAACCATCCTCTTAAATCTACCAGTTTTTGTATATTATTAGATTTTTAAACAGTTTCTAGCATTCCAGGTGACATCTATTAATTCTTTAACTTTAGAGGACTATGAGTTATTGATAACAAGCCTACTATGAAACTAAGTATCCACCTATACTTCTGTGTATTTTTCTGAACCATCCTCTTAAATGTACCCGTTTTTGTATATTATTAAATGTTTTAAACAGTTTCTAGAGTTCCAGGTGACATCTATTAATCTTTAATATTAGAGGACTATGAGTTATTGATAAGAAGCCTACTATGAAACTAAGCATTCATCTATACTTCTGTGTATTATTTTGAACCATCCTCTTAAATTTAGCAGTTTTTGTATATTATTAAATGTTTTAAACTGTTTCTAGCATTCCAGGTGACATCTATTAATTCTTTAACTTTAGAGGACTATGAGTTATTGATAACAAGCCTACTATGAAACTAAGCATCCACCTATACTTCTGTGTATTTTTTTGAACCATCCTCTTAAATGTACCAGTTTTGTATATTATTAAATGTTTTAAACAGTTTTTAGAGTTCCAGGTGACATCTATTAATCTTTAATTTTAGAGGACTAAGAGTTATTGATAAGAAGCCTACTATGAAACTAAGCATTCACCTATACTTATGTGTATTCTTTTTAACCATCCTTTTAAATGTAGCAGTTTTTGTATATTATTAAATGTTTTAAACAGTTTCTAGCGTTCCAGGTGACATCTATTAATTCTTTAACTTTAGAGGACTATGAGTTATTGATAACAAGCCTACTATGAAACTAAGTATTCACATATACTTCTGTGTATTTTTTTGAACCATCCTCTTAAATGTAGCAGTTTTGTATATTATTAAATGTTATAAACAGTTTCTAGCGTTCCATGTGACATCTATTAATTCTTTAATTTTAGAGGACTATGAGTTTTTGATTACAACCCTACCATGAAACTAAACATTTACCTATACTTATGTGTATTTTTTTGAACCATCCTCTTAAATGTACCAGTTTTTGTATATTATTAGATGTTTTAAACAGTTTCTAGCGTTCCAGGCGACATCTATTAATTCTTTAACTTTAGAGGACTATGAGTAATTGACAACAAACCTACTATAAAACTAAACATCCACCTATACTTCTGTGTATTTTTTTGAACCATCCACTTAAATGTACCAGTTTTGTATATTATTAAATGTTTTAAACAGTTTTTAGAGTTCCAGGTGACATCTATTAATCTTTAATTTTAGAGGACTATGAGTTATTGATAAGAAGCCTACTATGAAACTAAGCATTCACCTATACTTCTGTGTATTCTTTTTAACCATCCTTTTAAATGTAGCAGTTTTTGTATATTATTAAATGTTTTAAACAGTGTCTAGCGTTCCAGGTGACATCTATTAATTCTTTAACTTTAGAGGACTATGAGTTATTGATAACAAGCCTACTATGAAACTAAGTATTCACCTATACTTCTGTGTATTCTTTTGAACCATCCTCTTAAATGTAGCAGTTTTGTATATTATTAAATGTTATAAACAGTTTCTAGCGTTCCATGTGACATCTATTAATTCTTTAATTTTAGAGGACTATGAGTTTTTGATTACAACCCTACCATGAAACTAAACATTTACCTATACTTATGTGTATTTTTTTGAACCATCCTCTTAAATGTACCAGTTTTTGTATATTATTAGATGTTTTAAACAGTTTCTAGCGTTCCAGGCGACATCTATTAATTCTTTAACTTTAGAGGACTATGAGTTATTGATAACAAGCCTACAATGAAACTAAGCATTCACCTATACTTATGTGTAGTGTTTTTAACCATCCTCTTAAATCTACCAGTTTTTGTATATTATTAGATTTTTAAACAGTTTCTAGCATTCCAGGTGACATCTATTAATTCTTTAACTTTAGAGGACTATGAGTTATTGATAACAAGCCTACTAGGAAACTAAGCATCCACCTATACTTCTGTGTATTTTTCTGAACCATCCTCTTAAATGTACCAGTTTTTGTATATTATTAAATGTTTTAAACAGTTTCTAGAGTTCCAGGTGACATCTATTAATCTTAAATATTAGAGGACTATGAGTTATTGATAAGAACCCTACTATGAAACTAAGCATTCATCTATACTTCTATGTATTATTTTGAACCATCCTCTTAAATTTAGCAGTTTTTGTATATTATTAAATGTTTTAAACAGTTTCTAGCATTCCAGGTGACATCTATTAATTCTTTAACTTTAGAGGACTATGAGTTATTGATAACAAGCCTACTATGAAACTAAGCATCCACCTATACTTCTGTGTATTTTTTTGAACCATCCTCTTAAATGTACCAGTTTTTGTATATTATTAGATGTTTTAAACAGTTTCTAGCGTTCCAGGCGACATCTATTAATTCTTTAACTTTAGAGGACTATGAGTTATTGATAACAAGCCTACAATGAAACTAAGCATTCACCTATACTTATGTGTAGTTTTTTTAACCATCCTCTTAAATCTACCAGTTTTTGTATATTATTAGATTTTTAAACAGTTTCTAGCATTCCAGGTGACATCTATTAATTCTTTAACTTTAGAGGACTATGAGTTATTGATAACAAGCCTACTATGAAACTAAGTATCCACCTATACTTCTGTGTATTTTTCTGAACCATCCTCTTAAATGTACCTGTTTTTATATATTATTAAATGTTTTAAACAGTTTCTAGAGTTCCAGGTGACATCTATTAATCTTTAATATTAGAGGACTATGAGTTATTGATAAGAAGCCTACTATGAAACTAAGCATTCATTTATACTTCTTTGTATTATTTTGAACCATCCTCTTAAATTTAGCAGTTTTTGTATATTATTAAATGTTTTAAACAGTTTCTAGCATTCCAGGTGACATCTATTAATTCTTTAACTTTAGAGGACTATGAGTTATTGATAACAAGCCTACTATGAAACTAAGCATCCACCTATACTTCTGTGTATTTTTTTGAACCATCCTCTTAAATGTACCAGTTTTGTATATTATTAAATGTTTTAAACAGTTTTTAGAGTTCCAGGTGACATCTATTAATCTTTAATTTTAGAGGACTATGAGTTATTGATAAGAAGCCTACTATGAAACTAAGCATTCATCTATACTTCTGTGTATTCTTTTGAACCATCCTCTTAAATGTAGCAGTTTTTGTATATTATTAAATGTTCTAAACAGTTTCTAACGTTCCAGGTGACATATATTAATTCTTTAACTTTAGAGGACTATGAGTTATTGATAACAAGCTACAAAGCATCCACCTATACTTCTGTGTATTTTTTGAACCATCCTCTTAAATGTACCAGTTTTTGTATATTATTAAATGTTTTAAACAGTTTCTAGAGTTCCAGGTGACATCTATTAATCTTTAATTTTAGAGGACTATGAGTTATTGATAAGAAGCCTACTATGAAACTAAGCATTCATCTATACTTCTGTGTATTCTTTTGAACCATCCTCTTAAATGTACCAGTTTTTGTATATTATTAGATGTTTTAAACTGTTTCTAGCATTCCAGGTGACATCTATTAATTCTTTAACTTTAGAGGACTATGAGTTATTGATAACAAGCCTACTATGAAACTAAGTATCCACCTATACTTCTGTGTATTTTTCTGAACCATCCTCTTAAATGTACCAGTTTTTGTATATTATTAAATGTTTTAAACAGTGTCTAGAGTTCCAGGTGACATCTATTAATCTTTAATATTAGAGGACTATGAGTTATTGATAAGAAGCCTACTATGAAACTAAGCATTCATCTATACTTCTGTGTATTATTTTGAACCATCCTCTTAAATTTAGCAGTTTTTGTATATTATTAAATGTTTTAAACAGTTTCTAGCATTCCAGGTGACATCTATTAATTCTTTAACTTTAGAGGACTATGAGTTATTGATAACAAGCCTACTATGAAACTAAGCATCCACCTATACTTCTGTGTATTTTTTTGAACCATCCTCTTAAATGTAGCAGTTTTTGTATATTATTAAATGTTTTAAACAGTTTCTAGAGTTCCAGGTGACATCTATTAATTCTTTAACTTTAGAGGACTATGAGTTATTGATAACAAGCCTACTATGAAACTAAGCATTAACCTATACTTCTGTGTATTCTTTTTAACCATCCTTTTAAATGTAGCAGTTTTTGTATATTATTAAATGTTTTAAACAGTTTCTAGCGTTCCAGGTGACATCTATTAATTCTTTAACTTTAGAGGACTATGAGTTATTGATAACAAGCCTACTATGAAACTAAGCATTCACCTATACTTCTGTGTATTCTTTTGAACCATCCTCTTAAATGTAGCAGTTTTTGTATATTATTAAATGTTATAAACAGTTTCTAGCGTTCCATGTGACATCTATTAATTCTTTAATTTTAGAGGACTATGAGTTTTTGATTACAACTCTACCATGAAACTAAACCTTTACCTATACTTATGTGTATTTTTTTGAACCATCCTCTTAAATGTACCAGTTTTTGTATATTATTAGATGTTTTAAACAGTTTCTAGCGTTCCAGGCAACATCTATTAATTCTTTAACTTTAGAGGACTATGAGTTATTGATAACAAGCCTACAATGAAACTAAGCATTCACCTATACTTATGTGTAGTTTTTTTAACCATCCTCTTAAATCTACCAGTTTGTGTATATTATTAGATTTTTAAACAGTTTCTAGCATTCCAGGTGACATCTATTAATTCTTTAACTTTAGAGGACTATGAGTTATTGATAAGAAGCCTACTATGAAACTAAGCATTCACCTATACTTCTGTGTATTCTTTTTAACCATCCTTTTAAATGTAGCAGTTTTTGTCTATTATTAAATGTTTTAAACAGTTTCTAGCGTTCCAGGTGACATCTATTAATTCTTTAACTTTAGAGGACTATGAGTTATTTATAACAAGCCTACCATGAAACTAAACATTTACCTATACTTATGTGTATTTTTTTGAACCATCCTCTTAAATGTACCAGTTTTTGTATATTATTAGATGTTTTAAACAGTTTCTAGCGTTCCAGGTGACATCTATTAATTCTTTATCTTTAGAGGACTATGAGTTATTGATAACAAACCTACTATAAAACTAAGCATCCACTTATACTTCTGTGTATTTTTTTGAACCATCCTCTTAAATGTACCAGTTTTTGTATATTATTAAATGTTTTAAACAGTTTCTAAAGTTCCAGGTGACATCTATTAATCTTTAATTTTAGAGGGCTATGAGTTTTTGATAAGAAGCCTACAATGAAACTAAGCATTCACCTATACTTATGTGTATTCTTTTTAACCATCCTTTTAAATGTAGCAGTTTTTGTATATTATTAAATGTTTTAAACAGTTTCTAGCGTTCCAGGTGACATCTATTAATTCTTTAACTTTAGAGGACTATGAGTTATTGATAACAAGCCTACTATGAAACTAAGTATTCACCTATACTTCTGTGTATTCTTTTAAACCATCCTCTTAAATGTAGCAGTTTTTGTATATTATTAAATGTTATAAACAGTTTCTAGCGTTCCATGTGACATCTATTAATTCTTTAATTTTAGAGGACTATGAGTTCTTGATAACAACCCTACCATGAAACTAAACATTTACCTATACTTATGTGTATTTTTTTGAACCATCCTCTTAAATGTACCAGTTTTTGTATATTATTAGATGTTTTAAACAGTTTCTAGCGTTCCAGTCGACATCTATTAATTCTTTTACTTTAGAGGACTATGAGTTATTGATAACAAGCGTACAATGAAACTAAGCATTCACCTATACTTATGTGTAGTTTTTTTAACCATCCTCTTAAATCTACCAGTTTTTGTATATTATTAGATTTTTAAACAGTTTCTAGCATTCCAGGTGACATCTATTAATTCTTTAACTTTAGAGGACTATGAGTTATTGATAACAAGCCTACTATGAAACTAAGTATCCACCTATACTTCTGTGTATTTTTCTGAACCATCCTCTTAAATGTACCTGTTTTTGTATATTATTAAATGTTTTAAACAGTTTCTAGAGTTCCAGGTGACATCTATTAATCTTTAATATTAGAGGACTATGAGTTATTGATAAGAAGCCTACTATGAAACTAAGCATTCATCTATACTTCTTTGTATTATTTTGAACAATCCTCTTAAATTTAGCAGTTTTTGTATATTATTAAATGTTTTAAACAGTTTCTAGCATTCCAGGTGACATCTATTAATTCTTTAACTTTAGAGGACTATGAGTTATTGATAACAAGCCTACTATGAAACTAAGCATCCACCTATACTTCTGTGTATTTTTTTGAACCATCCTCTTAAATGTACCAGTTTTGTATATTATTAAATGTTTTAAACAGTTTTTAGAGTTCCAGGTGACATCTATTAATTCTTTATCTTTAGAGGACTATGAGTTATTGATAACAAACCTACTATAAAACTAAGCATCCACCTATACTTCTGTGTATTTTTTTGAACCATCCTCTTAAATGTACCAGTTTTTGTATATTATTAAATGTTTTAAACAGTTTCTAGAGTTCCAGGTGACATCTATTAATCTTTAATTTTAGAGGGCTATGAGTTTTTGATAAGAAGCCTACAATGAAATTAAGCATTCACCTATACTTCTGTGTATTCTTTTTAACCATCCTTTTAAATGTAGCAGTTTTTGTATATTATTAAATGTTTTAAACAGTTTCTAGCGTTCCAGGTGACATCTATTAATTCTTTAACTTTAGAGGACTATGAGTTATTGATAACAAGCCTACTATGAAACTAAGTATTCACCTATACTTCTGTGTATTCTTTTTAACCATCCTTTTAAATGTACCCGTTTTTGTATATTATTAAATGTTTTAAACAGTTTCTAGCGTTCCAGGTGACATCTATTAATTCTTTAACTTTAGAGGACTATGAGTTATTGATAACAAGCCTACTATGAAACTAAGTATTCACCTATACTTCTGTGTATTCTTTTGAACCATCCTCTTAAATGTAGCAGTTTTTGTATATTATTAAATGTTATAAACAGTTTCTAGTGTTCCATGTGACATCTATTAATTCTTTAATTTTAGAGGACTATGAGTTATTGATAAGAAGCCTACTATGAAACTAAGCATTCATCTATACTTCTGTGTATTCTTTTGAACCATCCTCTTAAATGTACCAGTTTTTGTATATTATTAAATGTTTTAAACAGTTTCTAGAGTTCCAGGTGACATCTATTAATCTTTAATTTTAGGGGGCTATGAATTTTTGATAAGAAGCCTACTATAAAACTAAGCATCCACCTATACTTCTGTGTATTCTTTTAAACCATCCTCTTAAATGTAGCAGTTTTTGTATATTATTAAATGTTATAAACAGTTTCTAGCGTTCCATGTGACATCTATTAATTCTTTATCTTTAGAGGACTATGAGTTATTGATAACAAACCTACTATAAAACTAAGCATCCACCTATACTTCTGTGTATTTTTTTGAACCATCCTCTTAAATGTACCAGTTTTTGTATATTATTAAATGTTTTAAACAGTTTCTAGAGTTCCAGGTGACATCTATTAATCTTTAATTTTAGAGGGCTATGAGTTTTTGATAAGAAGCCTACAATGAAACTAAGCATTCACCTATACTTCTGTGTATTCTTTTTAACCATCCTTTTAAATGTAGCAGTTTTTGTATATTATTAAATGTTTTAAACAGTTTCTAGCGTTCCAGGTGACATCTATTAATTCTTTAACTTTAGAGGACTATGAGTTATTGATAACAAGCCTACTATGAAACTAAGTATTCACCTATACTTCTGTGTATTCTTTTGAACCATCCTCTTAAATGTAGCAGTTTTTGTATATTATTAAATGTTATAAACAGTTTCTAGTGTTCCATGTGACATCTATTAATTCTTTAATTTTAGAGGACTATGAGTTTTTGATAACAACCCTACCATGAAACTAAACATTTACCTATACTTATGTGTATTTTTTTGAACCATCCTCTTAAATGTACCAGTTTTTGTATATTATTAGATGTTTTAAACAGTTTCTAGCGTTCCAGGCAACATCTATTAATTCTTTAACTTTAGAGGACTATGAGTTATTGATAACAAGCCTACTATGAAACTAAGCATTCACCTATACTTCTGTGTATTCTTTTGAACCATCCTCTTAAATGTAGCAGTTTTTGTATATTATTAAATGTTTTAAACAGTTTTTAGAGTTCCAGGTGACATCTATTAATTCTTTAATTTTAGAGGACTATGAGTTTTTGATAACAACCCTACCATGAAACTAAACATTTACCTATACTTATGTGTATTTTTTTGAACCATCCTCTTAAATGTACCAGTTTTTGTATATTATTAGATGTTTTAAACAGTTTCTAGCGTTCCAGGTGACATCTATTAATTCTTTATCTTTAGAGGACTATGAGTTTTTGATAACAACCCTACCATGAAACTAAACATTTACCTATACTTATGTGTATTTTTTTGAACCATCCTCTTAAATGTACCCGTTTTTGTATATTATTAGATGTTTTAAACAGTTTCTAGCGTTCCAGGCAACATCTATTAATTCTTTAACTTTAGAGGACTATGAGTTATTGATAACAAGCCTACAATGAAACTAAGCATTCACCTATACTTATGTGTAGTTTTTTTAACCATCCTCTTAAATCTACCAGTTTTTGTATATTATTAGATTTTTAAACAGTTTCTAGCATTCCAGGTGGCATCTATTAATTCTTTAACTTTAGAGGACTATGAGTTATTGATAAGAAGCCTACTATGAAACTAAGCATTCACCTATACTTCTGTGTATTCTTTTTAACCATCCTTTTAAATGTAGCAGTTTTTGTCTATTATTAAATGTTTTAAACAGTTTCTAGCGTTCCAGGTGACATCTATTAATTCTTTAACTTTAGAGGACTATGAGTTATTTATAACAAGCCTACCATGAAACTAAACATTTACCTATACTTATGTGTATTTTTTTGAACCATCCTCTTAAATGTACCAGTTTTTGTATATTATTAGATGTTTTAAACAGTTTCTAGCGTTCCAGGTGACATCTATTAATTCTTTATCTTTAGAGGACTATGGGTTATTGATAACAAACCTACTATAAAACTAAGCATCCACTTATACTTCTGTGTATTTTTTTGAACCATCCTCTTAAATGTACCAGTTTTTGTATATTATTAAATGTTTTAAAAAGTTTCTAGAGTTCCAGGTGACATCTATTAATCTTTAATTTTAGAGGGCTATGAGTTTTTGATAAGAAGCCTACAATGAAACTAAGCATTCACCTATACTTCTGTGTATTCTTTTTAACCATCCTTTTAAATGTAGCAGTTTTTGTATATTATTAAATGTTTTAAACAGTTTCTAGCGTTCCAGGTGACATCTATTAATTCTTTAACTTTAGAGGACTATGAGTTATTGATAACAAGCCTACTATGAAACTAAGTATTCACCTATACTTCTGTGTATTCTTTTAAACCATCCTCTTAAATGTAGCAGTTTTTGTATATTATTAAATGTTATAAACAGTTTCTAGCGTTCCATGTGACATCTATTAATTCTTTAATTTTAGAGGACTATGAGTTCTTGATAACAACCCTACCATGAAACTAAACATTTACCTATACTTATGTGTATT
>NC_039368.1:96422703-96434943 GCF_003573695.1 Papaver somniferum
GTATTTTTTTGAACCATCCTCTTAAATGTACCAGTTTTGTATATTATTAAATGTTTTAAACAGTTTTTAGAGTTCTAGGTGACATCTATTAATCTTTAATTTTAGAGGACTATGAGTTATTGATAAGAAGCCTACTATGAAACTAAGCATTCACCTATACTTCTTTGTATTCTTTTTAACCATCCTTTTAAATGTAGCAGTTTTTGTATATTATTAAATGTTTTAAAGAGTTTCTAGCGTTCCAGGTGACATATATTAATTCTTTAACTTTAGAGGACTATGAGTTATTGATAACAAGCCTACTATGAAACTAAGTATTCACCTATACTTCTGTGTATTCTTTTGAACCATCCTCTTAAATGTAGTAGTTTTTGTATATTATTAAATGTTATAAACAGTTTCTAGTGTTCCATGTGACATCTATTAATTCTTTAATTTTAGAGGACTATGAGCTTTTGATAACAACCCTACCATGAAACTAAACATTTACCTATACTTATGTGTATTTTTTTGAACCATCCTCTTAAATGTACCAGTTTTTGTATATTATTAGATGTTTTAAACAGTTTCTAGCGTTCCAGGCAACATCTATTAATTCTTTAACTTTAGAGGACTATGAGTTATTGATAACAAGCCTACTATGAAACTAAGCATCCACCTATACTTCTGTGTATTTTTTTGAACCATCCTCTTAAATGTACCAGTTTTGTATATTATTAAATGTTTTAAACAGTTTTTAGAGTTCCAGGTGACATCTATTAATTCTTTAATTTTAGAGGACTATGAGTTTTTGATAACAACCCTACCATGAAACTAAACATTTACCTATACTTATGTGTATTTTTTTGAACCATCCTCTTAAATGTACCAGTTTTTGTATATTATTAGATGTTTTAAACAGTTTCTAGCGTTCCAGGTGACATCTATTAATTCTTTATCTTTAGAGGACTATGAGTTTTTGATAACAACCCTACCATGAAACTAAACATTTACCTATACTTATGTGTATTTTTTTGAACCATCCTCTTAAATGTACCCGTTTTTGTATATTATTAGATGTTTTAAACAGTTTCTAGCGTTCCAGGCAACATCTATTAATTCTTTAACTTTAGAGGACTATGAGTTATTGATAACAAGCCTACAATGAAACTAAGCATTCACCTATACTTATGTGTAGTTTTTTTAACCATCCTCTTAAATCTACCAGTTTTTGTATATTATTAGATTTTTAAACAGTTTCTAGCATTCCAGGTGGCATCTATTAATTCTTTAACTTTAGAGGACTATGAGTTATTGATAAGAAGCCTACTATGAAACTAAGCATTCACCTATACTTCTGTGTATTCTTTTTAACCATCCTTTTAAATGTAGCAGTTTTTGTCTATTATTAAATGTTTTAAACAGTTTCTAGCGTTCCAGGTGACATCTATTAATTCTTTAACTTTAGAGGACTATGAGTTATTTATAACAAGCCTACCATGAAACTAAACATTTACCTATACTTATGTGTATTTTTTTGAACCATCCTCTTAAATGTACCAGTTTTTGTATATTATTAGATGTTTTAAACAGTTTCTAGCGTTCCAGGTGACATCTATTAATTCTTTATCTTTAGAGGACTATGGGTTATTGATAACAAACCTACTATAAAACTAAGCATCCACTTATACTTCTGTGTATTTTTTTGAACCATCCTCTTAAATGTACCAGTTTTTGTATATTATTAAATGTTTTAAAAAGTTTCTAGAGTTCCAGGTGACATCTATTAATCTTTAATTTTAGAGGGCTATGAGTTTTTGATAAGAAGCCTACAATGAAACTAAGCATTCACCTATACTTCTGTGTATTCTTTTTAACCATCCTTTTAAATGTAGCAGTTTTTGTATATTATTAAATGTTTTAAACAGTTTCTAGCGTTCCAGGTGACATCTATTAATTCTTTAACTTTAGAGGACTATGAGTTATTGATAACAAGCCTACTATGAAACTAAGTATTCACCTATACTTCTGTGTATTCTTTTAAACCATCCTCTTAAATGTAGCAGTTTTTGTATATTATTAAATGTTATAAACAGTTTCTAGCATTCCATGTGACATCTATTAATTCTTTAATTTTAGAGGACTATGAGTTTTTGATAACAACCCTACCATGAAACTAAACATTTACCTATACTTATGTGTATTTTTTTGAACCATCCTCTTAAATGTACCAGTTTTTGTATATTATTAGATGTTTTAAACAGTTTCTAGCGTTCCAGGCGACATCTATTAATTCTTTAACTTTAGAGGACTATGAGTTATTGATAACAAGCCTACAATGAAACTAAGCATTCACCTATACTTATGTGTAGTTTTTTTAACCATCCTCTTAAATCTACCAGTTTTTGTATATTATTAGATTTTTAAACAGTTTCTAGCATTCCAGGTGACATCTATTAATTCTTTAACTTTAGAGGACTATGAGTTATTGATAACAAGCCTACTATGAAACTAAGCATCCACCTATACTTGTGTGTATTTTTCTGAACCATCCTCTTAAATGTACCAGTTTTTGTATATTACTAAATGTTTTAAACAGTTTCTAGAGTTCCAGGTGACATCTATTAATCTTTAATATTAGAGGACTATGAGTTATTGATAAGAAGCCTACTATGAAACTAAGCGTTCATCTATACTTCTATGTATTATTTTGAACCATCCTCTTAAATTTAGCAGTTTTTGTATATTATTAAATGTTTTAAACAGTTTCTAGCAATCCAGGTGACATCTATTAATTCTTTAACTTTAGAGGACTATGAGTTATTGATAACAAGCCTACTATGAAACTAAGCATTCACCTATACTTCTGTGTATTCTTTTTAACCATCCTTTTAAATGTACCAGTTTTGTATATTATTAAATGTTTTAAACAGTTTTTAGAGTTCCAGGTGACATCTATTAATCTTTAATTTTAGAGGACTATGAGTTATTGATAACAAGCCTACTATGAAACTAAGTATCCACCTATACTTCTGTGTATTCTTTTGTACCATCTTCTTAAATGTAGCAGTTTTTGTATATTATTAAATGTTCTAAACAGTTTCTAACGTTCGAGGTGACATCTATTAATTCTTTAACTTTAGAGGACTATGAGTTATTGATAACAAGCCTACTATGAAACTAAGCATCCACCTATACTTCTGTGTATTTTTTTGAACCATCCTCTTAAATGTACCAGTTTTTGTATATTATTAAATGTTTTAAACAGTTTCTAGAGTTCCAGGTGACATCTATTAATCTTTAATTTTAGAGGACTATGAGTAATTGATAAGAAGCCTACTATAAAACTAAGCATTCATCTATACTTCTGTGTATTCTTTTGAACCATCCTCTTAAATGTACCAGTTTTTGTATATTATTAGATGTTTTAAACAGTTTCTAGCATTCCAGGTGACATCTATTAATTCTTTAACTTTAGAGGACTATGAGTTATTGATAACAAGCCTACTATGAAACTAAGTATCCACCTATACTTCTGTGTATTTTTCTGAACCATCCTCTTAAATGTACCCGTTTTTGTATATTATTAAATGTTTTAAACAGTTTCTAGAGTTCCAGGTGACATCTATTAATTCTTTAACTTTAGAGGACTATGAGTTATTGATAAGAAGCCTACTATGAAACTAAGCATCCACCTATACTTCTGTGTATTTTTTTGAACCATCCTCTTAAATGTACCAGTTTTGTATATTATTAAATGTTTTAAACAGTTTTTAGAGTTCCAGGTGACATCTATTAATCTTTAATTTTAGAGGACTATGAGTTATTGATAAGAAGCCTACTATGAAATTAAGCATTCACCTATACTTCTGTGTATTCTTTTTAACCATCCTTTTAAATGTAGCAGTTTTTGTATATTATTAAATGTTTTAAAGAGTTTCTAGCGTTCCAGGTGACATATATTAATTCTTTAACTTTAGAGGACTATGAGTTATTGATAACAAGCCTACTATGAAACTAAGTATTCACCTATACTTCTGTGTATTCTTTTGAACCATCCTCTTAAATGTAGCAGTTTTTGTATATTATTAAATGTTATAAACAGTTTCTAGTGTTCCATGTGACATCTATTAATTCTTAGATTTTAGAGGACTATGAGTTTTTGATAACAACCCTACCATGAAACTAAACATTTACCTATACTTATGTATATTTTTCTGAACCATCCTCTTAAATGTACCAGTTTTTGTATATTATTAGATGTTTTAAACAGTTTCTAGCGTTCCAGGCAACATCTATTAATTCTTTAACTTTAGAGGACTATGAGTTATTGATAACAAGCCTACTATGAAACTAAGCATCCACCTATACTTCTGTGTATTTTTTTGAACCATCCTCTTAAATGTACCAGTTTTGTATATTATTAAATGTTTTAAACAGTTTTTAGAGTTCCAGGTGACATATATTAATTCTTTAACTTTAGAGGACTATGAGTTATTGATAACAAGCCTACTATGAAACTAAGTATTCACCTATACTTCTGTGTATTCTTTTGAACCATCCTCTTAAATGTAGCAGTTTTTGTATATTATTAAATGTTATAAACAGTTTCTAGTGTTCCATGTGACATCTATTAATTCTTTAATTTTAGAGGACTATGAGTTTTTAATAACAACCCTACCATGAAACTAAACATTTACCTATACTTATGTGTATTTTTTTGAACCATCCTCTTAAATGTACCAGTTTTTGTATATTATTAGATGTTTTAAACAGTTTCTAGCGTTCCAGGCGACATCTATTAATTCTTTATCTTTAGAGGACTATGAGTTATTGATAACAAGCCTACTATGAAACTAAGCATCCACCTATAAATCTGTGTATTTTTCTGAACCATCCTCTTAAATTTAGCAGTTTTTGTATATTATTAAATGTTTTAAACAGTTTCTAGCATTCTAGGTGACATCTATTAATTCTTTAACTTTAGAGGACTATGAGTTATTGATAACAAGCCTACTATGAAACTAAGCATCCACCTATACTTCTGTGTATTTTTTTGAACCATCCTCTTAAATGTACCCGTTTTTGTATACAAAACTAGTCATAAAAACCCAAGGTGACCAAACTTGTGGTACAAAAACCCCATTCAAATGTTGGGATCAATTAAAACTCCATCTTAAACAAAATTGATACAAAAACCCCCAAATTTTTAAAAAGTGATACAAAAACCCCAAATTTCAAAATTGGTTTCATCAAAATTCTTTGAGGTTTTTGTGTTACTTTTGTTTTGATGGGGTTTTTGTGTTACTTTTGTTTTGATGGATTTTTTATGGATGGATAGTGACACCTTTGGGGTTATAACTCGCGGACCGTTTTGTATATTATTAAATCTTTTAAACAGTTTCTAGCATTCCAGGTGACATCTATTAATTCTTTAACTTTAGAGGACTATGAGTTATTGATAACAAGCCTACTATGAAACTAAGCATCCACCTATACTTCTGTGTATTTTTTTGAACCATCCTCTTAAATGTACCAGTTTTGTATATTATTAAATGTTTTAAACAGTTTTTAGAGTTCCAGGTGACATCTATTAATTCTTTATCTTTAGAGGACTATGAGTTATTGATAACAAACCTACTATAAAACTAAGCATCCACCTATACTTCTGTGTATTTTTTTGAACCATCCTCTTAAATGTACCAGTTTTTGTATATTATTAAATGTTTTAAACAGTTTCTAGAGTTCCAGGTGACATCTATTAATCTTTAATTTTAGAGGGCTATGAGTTTTTGATAAGAAGCCTACAATGAAACTAAGCATTCACCTATACTTCTGTGTATTCTTTTTAACCATCCTTTTAAATGTAGCAGTTTTTGTATATTATTAAATGTTTTAAACAGTTTCTAGCGTTCCAGGTGACATCTATTAATTCTTTAACTTTAGAGGACTATGAGTTATTGATAACAAGCCTACTATGAAACTAAGTATTCACCTATACTTCTGTGTATTCTTTTAAACCATCCTCTTAAATGTAGCAGTTTTTGTATATTATTAAATGTTATAAACAGTTTCTAGCGTTCCATGTGACATCTATTAATCTTTAATTTTAGAGGACTATGAGTTATTGATAACAAGCCTACTATGAAACTAAGTATCCACCTATACTTCTGTGTATTTTTCTGAACCATCCTCTTAAATGTACCTGTTTTTGTATATTATTAAATGTTTTAAACAGTTTCTAGAGTTCCAGGTGACATCTATTAATCTTTAATATTAGAGGACTATGAGTTATTGATAAGAAGCCTACTATGAAACTAAGCATTCATCTATACTTCTTTGTATTATTTTGAACCATCCTCTTAAATTTAGCAGTTTTTGTATATTATTAAATGTTTTAAACAGTTTCTAGCATTCCAGGTGACATCTATTAATTCTTTAACTTTAGAGGACTATGAGTTATTGATAACAAGCCTACTATGAAACTAAGCATCCACCTATACTTCTGTGTATTTTTCCGAAACATCCTCTTAAATGTACCAGTTTTTGTATATTATTAAATGTTTTAAACAGTTTCTAGAGTTCCAGGTGACATCTATTAATCTTTAATTTTAGAGGGCTATGAGTTTTTGATAAGAAGCCTACTATGAAACTAAGCATTCATCTATACTTCTGTGTATTCTTTTGAACCATCCTCTTAAATGTACCAGTTTTTGTATATTATTAGATGTTTTAAACAGTTTCTAGCATTCCAGGTGACATCTATTAATTCTTTAACTTTAGAGGACTATGAGTTATTGATAACAAGCCTACTATGAAACTAAGTATCCACCTATACTTCTGTGTATTTTTCTGAACCATCCTCTTAAATGTACCCGTTTTTGTATATTATTAAATGTTTTAAACAGTTTCTAGAGTTCCAGGTGACATCTATTAATTCTTTAACTTTAGAGGACTATGAGTTATTGATAAGAAGCCTACTATGAAACTAAGCATCCACCTATACTTCTGTGTATTTTTTTGAACCATCCACTTAAATGTACCAGTTTTGTATATTATTAAATGTTTTAAACAGTTTTTAGAGTTCCAGGTGACATCTATTAATCTTTAATTTTAGAGGACTATGAGTTATTGATAAGAAGCCTACTATGAAACTAAGCATTCACCTATACTTCTGTGTATTCTTTTTAACCATCCTTTTAAATGTAGCAGTTTTTGTATATTATTAAATGTTTTAAACAGTTTCTAGCGTTCCAGGTGACATCTATTAATTCTTTAACTTTAGAGGACTATGAGTTATTGATAACAAGCCTACTATGAAACTAAGCATTCACCTATACTTCTGTGTATTCTTTTTAACCATCCTTTTAAATGTAGCAGTTTTTGTATATTATTAAATGTTTTAAACAGTTTCTAGCGTTCCAGGTGACATCTATTAATTCTTTAACTTTAGAGGACTATGAGTTATTGATAACAAGCCTACTATGAAACTAAGCATCCACCTATACTTCTGTGTATTCTTTTTAACCATCCTTTTAAATGTACCCGTTTTTGTATATTATTAAATGTTTTAAACAGTTTCTAGCGTTCCAGGTGACATCTATTAATTCTTTAACTTTAGAGGACTATGAGTTATTGATAACAAGCCTACTATGAAACTAAGTATTCACCTATACTTCTGTGTATTCTTTTGAACCATCCTCTTAAATGTAGCAGTTTTTGTATATTATTAAATGTTATAAACAGTTTCTAGTGTTCCATGTGACATCTATTAATTCTTTAATTTTAGAGGACTATGAGTTATTGATAAGAAGCCTACTATGAAACTAAGCATTCATCTATACTTCTGTGTATTCTTTTGAACCATCCTCTTAAATGTACCAGTTTTTGTATATTATTAAATGTTTTAAACAGTTTCTAGAGTTCCAGGTGACATCTATTAATCTTTAATTTTAGGGGGCTATGAATTTTTGATAAGAAGCCTACTATGAAACTAAGCATTCACCTATACTTCTGTGTATTCTTTTTAACCATCCTTTTAAATGTAGCAGTTTTTGTATATTATTAAATGTTTTAAACAGTTTCTAGTGTTCCATGTGACATCTATTAATTCTTTAATTTTAGAGGACTATGAGTTTTTGATAACAACCCTACCATGAAACTAAACATTTACCTATACTTATGTGTATTTTTTTTGAACCATCCTCTTAAATGTACCAGTTTTTGTATATTATTAGATGTTTTAAACAGTTTCTAGCGTTCCAGGCGACATCTATTAATTCTTTAACTTTAGAGGACTATGAGTTATTGATAACAAGCCTACTATGAAACTAAGCATCCACCTATAAATCTGTGTATTTTTCTGAACCATCCTCTTAAATGTACCAGTTTTTGTATATTATTAAATGTTTTAAACAGTTTCTAGAGTTCCAGGTGACATCTATTAATCTTTAATATTCGAGGACTATGAGTTATTGATAAGAAGCCTACTATGAAACTAAGCATTCATCTATACTTCTATGTATTATTTTGAACCATCCTCTTAAATTTAGCAGTTTTTGTATATTATTAAATGTTTTAAACAGTTTCTAGCATTCCAGGTGACATCTATTAATTCTTTAACTTTAGAGGACTATGAGTTATTGATAACAAGCCTACTATGGAACTAAGCATCCACCTATACTTCTGTGTATTTTTTTGAACCATCCTCTTAAATGTACCAGTTTTGTATATTATTAAATGTTTTAAACAGTTTTTAGAGTTCCATGTGACATCTATTAATCTTTAATTTTAGAGGACTATGAGTTATTGATAAAAAGCCTACTATGAAACTAAGCATTCACCTATACTTCTGTGTATTCTTTTGAACCATCCTCTTAAATGTAGCAGTTTTTGTATATTATTAAATGTTATAAACAGTTTCTAGCGTTCCATGTGACATCTATTAATTCTTTAATTTTAGAGGACTATGAGTTTTTGATTACAACCCTACCATGAAACTAAACATTTACCTATACTTATGTGTATTTTTTTGAACCATCCTCTTAAATGTACCAGTTTTTGTATATTATTAGATGTTTTAAACAGTTTCTAGCGTTCCAGGCGACATCTATTAATTCTTTAACTTTAGAGGACTATGAGTTATTGAAAACAAGCCTACAATGAAACTAAGCATTCACCTATACTTATGTGTAGTTTTTTTAACCATCCTCTTAAATCTACCAGTTTTTGTATATTATTAGATTTTTAAACAGTTTCTAGATTTCCAGGTGACATCTATTAATTCTTTAACTTTAGAGGACTATGAGTTATTGATAAAAAGCCTACTATGAAACTAAGCATCCACCTATACTTCTGTGTATTTTTCTGAACCATCCTCTTAAATGTACCAGTTTTTGTATATTATTAAATGTTTTAAACAGTTTCTAGAGTTCCAGGTGACATATATTAATCTTTAATATTAGAGGACTATGAGTTATTGATAAGAAGCCTACTATGAAACTAAGCATTCATCTATACTTCTGTGTATTATTTTGAACCATCCTCTTAAATTTAGCAGTTTTTGTATATTATTAAATGTTTTAAACAGTTTCTAGCATTCTAGGTGACATCTATTAATTCTTTAACTTTAGAGGACTATGAGTTATTGATAACAAGCCTACTATGAAACTAAGCATCCACCTATACTTCTGTGTATTTTTTTGAACCATCCTCTTAAATGTACCCGTTTTTGTATACAAAACTAGTCATAAAAACCCAAGGTGACCAAACTTGTGGTACAAAAACCCCATTCAAATGTTGGGATCAATTAAAACTCCATCTTAAACAAAATTGATACAAAAACCCCCAAATTTTTAAAAAGTGATACAAAAACCCCAAATTTCAAAATTGGTTTCATCAAAATTCTTTGAGGTTTTTGTGTTACTTTTGTTTTGATGGGGTTTTTGTGTTACTTTTGTTTTGATGGATTTTTTATGGATGGATAGTGACACCTTTGGGGTTATAACTCGCGGACCGTTTTGTATATTATTAAATCTTTTAAACAGTTTCTAGCATTCCAGGTGACATCTATTAATTCTTTAACTTTAGAGGACTATGAGTTATTGATAACAAGCCTACTATGAAACTAAGCATCCACCTATACTTCTGTGTATTTTTTTGAACCATCCTCTTAAATGTACCAGTTTTGTATATTATTAAATGTTTTAAACAGTTTTTAGAGTTCCAGGTTACATATATTAATTCTTTAACTTTAGAGGACTATGAGTTATTGATAACAAGCCTACTATGAAACTAAGCATTCACCTATACTTATGTGTATTCTTTTGAACCATCCTCTTAAATGTAACAGTTTTTGTATATTATTAAATGTTATAAACAGTTTCTAGTGTTCCATGTGACATCTATTAATTCTTTAATTTTAGAGGACTATGAGTTTTTGATAACAACCCTACCATGAAAATAAACATTTACCTATACTTATGTGTATTTTTTTTGAACCATCCTCTTAAATGTACCAGTTTTTGTATATTATTAGATGTTTTAAACAGTTTCTAGCGTTCCAGGCGACATCTATTAATTCTTTAACTTTAGAGGACTATGAGTTATTGATAACAAGCCTACTATGAAACTAAGCATCCACCTATAAATCTGTGTATTTTTCTGAACCATCCTCTTAAATGTACCAGTTTTTGTATATTATTAAATGTTTTAAACAGTTTCTAGAGTTCCAGGTGACATCTATTAATCTTTAATATTCGAGGACTATGAGTTATTGATAAGAAGCCTACTATGAAACTAAGCATTCATCTATACTTCTATGTATTATTTTGAACCATCCTCTTAAATTTAGCAGTTTTTGTATATTATTAAATGTTTTAAACAGTTTCTAGCATTCCAGGTGACATCTATTAATTCTTTAACTTTAGAGGACTATGAGTTATTGATAACAAGCCTACTATGAAACTAAGCATCCACCTATACTTCTGTGTATTCTTATTAACCATCCTTTTAAATGTACCCGTTTTTGTATATTATTAAATGTTTTAAACAGTTTCTAGCGTTCCAGGTGACATCTATTAATTCTTTAACTTTAGAGGACTATGAGTTATTGATAACAAGCCTACTATGAAACTAAGTATTCACCTATACTTCTGTGTATTCTTTTGAACCATCCTCTTAAATGTAGCAGTTTTTGTATATTATTAAATGTTATAAACAGTTTCTAGTGTTCCATGTGACATCTATTAATTCTTTAATTTTAGAGGACTATGAGTTATTGATAAGAAGCCTACTATGAAACTAAGCATTCATCTATACTTCTGTGTATTCTTTTGAACCATCCTCTTAAATGTACCAGTTTTTGTATATTATTAAATGTTTTAAACAGTTTCTAGAGTTCCAGGTGACATCTATTAATCTTTAATTTTAGGGGGCTATGAATTTTTGATAAGAAGCCTACTATGAAACTAAGCATTCACCTATACTTCTGTGTATTCTTTTTAACCATCCTTTTAAATGTAGCAGTTTTTGTATATTATTAAATGTTTTAAACAGTTTCTAGTGTTCCATGTGACATCTATTAATTCTTTAATTTTAGAGGACTATGAGTTTTTGATAACAACCCTACCATGAAACTAAACATTTACCTATACTTATGTGTATTTTTTTGAACCATCCTCTTAAATGTACCAGTTTTTGTATATTATTAGATGTTTTAAACAGTTTCTAGCGTTCCAGGTGACATCTATTAATTCTTTAACTTTAGAGGACTATGAGTAATTGATAACAAACCTACTATGAAACTAAGCATCCACCTATACTTCTGTGTATTTTGTTGAACCATCCTCTTAAATGTACCAGTTTTTGTATATTATTAAATGTTTTAAACAATTTCTAGAGTTCCAGGTGACATCTATTAATCTTTAATTTTAGAGGACTATGAGTTATTGATAAGAAGCCTACTATGAAACTAAGCATTCATCTATACTTCTGTGTATTCTTTTTAACCATCCTTTTAAATGTAGCAGTTTTTGTATATTATTAAATGTTTTAAACAGTTTCTAGCGTTCCAGGTGACATCTATTAATTCTTTAACTTTAGAGGACTATGAGTTATTGATAACAAGCCTACTATGAAACTAAGTATTCACCTATACTTCTGTGTATTCTTTTGAACCATCCTCTTAAATGTAGCAGTTTTTGTATATTATTAAATGTTATAAACAGTTTCTAGTGTTCCATGTGACATCTATTAATTCTT
>NC_039368.1:96435375-96445815 GCF_003573695.1 Papaver somniferum
TTTTAGAGGACTATGAGTTATTGATAAGAAGCCTACTATGAAACTAAGCATTCATCTATACTTCTGTGTATTCTTTTGAACCATCCTCTTAAATGTACCAGTTTTTGTATATTATTAAATGTTTTAAACAGTTTCTAGAGTTCCAGGTGACATCTATTAATCTTTAATTTTAGGGGGCTATGAATTTTTGATAAGAAGCCTACTATGAAACTAAGCATTCACCTATACTTCTGTGTATTCTTTTTAACCATCCTTTTAAATGTAGCAGTTTTTGTATATTATTAAATGTTTTAAACAGTTTCTAGTGTTCCATGTGACATCTATTAATTCTTTAATTTTAGAGGACTATGAGTTTTTGATAACAACCCTACCATGAAACTAAACATTTACCTATACTTATGTGTATTTTTTTTGAACCATCCTCTTAAATGTACCAGTTTTTGTATATTATTAGATGTTTTAAACAGTTTCTAGCGTTCCAGGCGACATCTATTAATTCTTTAACTTTAGAGGACTATGAGTTATTGATAACAAGCCTACTATGAAACTAAGCATCCACCTATAAATCTGTGTATTTTTCTGAACCATCCTCTTAAATGTACCAGTTTTTGTATATTATTAAATGTTTTAAACAGTTTCTAGAGTTCTAGGTGACATCTATTAATCTTTAATATTCGAGGACTATGAGTTATTGATAAGAAGCCTACTATGAAACTAAGCATTCATCTATACTTCTATGTATTATTTTGAACCATCCTCTTAAATTTAGCAGTTTTTGTATATTATTAAATGTTTTAAACAGTTTCTAGCATTCCAGGTGACATCTATTAATTCTTTAACTTTAGAGGACTATGAGTTATTGATAACAAGCCTACTATGAAACTAAGCATCCACCTATACTTCTGTGTATTCTTTTTAACCATCCTTTTAAATGTACCCGTTTTTGTATATTATTAAATGTTTTAAACTGTTTCTAGCGTTCCAGGTGACATCTATTAATTCTTTAACTTTAGAGGACTATGAGTTATTGATAACAAGCCTACTATGAAACTAAGTATTCACCTATACTTCTGTGTATTCTTTTGAACCATCCTCTTAAATGTAGCAGTTTTTGTATATTATTAAATGTTATAAACAGTTTCTAGTGTTCCATGTGACATCTATTAATTCTTTAATTTTAGAGGACTATGAGTTATTGATAAGAAGCCTACTATGAAACTAAGCATTCATCTATACTTCTGTGTATTCTTTTGAACCATCCTCTTAAATGTACCAGTTTTTGTATATTATTAAATGTTTTAAACAGTTTCTAGAGTTCCAGGTGACATCTATTAATCTTTAATTTTAGGGGGCTATGAATTTTTGATAAGAAGCCTACTATGAAACTAAGCATTCACCTATACTTCTGTGTATTCTTTTTAACCATCCTTTTAAATGTAGCAGTTTTTGTATATTATTAAATGTTTTAAACAGTTTCTAGTGTTCCATGTGACATCTATTAATTCTTTAATTTTAGAGGACTATGAGTTTTTGATAACAACCCTACCATGAAACTAAACATTTACCTATACTTATGTGTATTTTTTTGAACCATCCTCTTAAATGTACCAGTTTTTGTATATTATTAGATGTTTTAAACAGTTTCTAGCGTTCCAGGTGACATCTATTAATTCTTTAACTTTAGAGGACTATGAGTAATTGATAACAAACCTACTATGAAACTAAGCATCCACCTATACTTCTGTGTATTTTGTTGAACCATCCTCTTAAATGTACCAGTTTTTGTATATTATTAAATGTTTTAAACAATTTCTAGAGTTCCAGGTGACATCTATTAATCTTTAATTTTAGAGGACTATGAGTTATTGATAAGAAGCCTACTATGAAACTAAGCATTCATCTATACTTCTGTGTATTCTTTTTAACCATCCTTTTAAATGTAGCAGTTTTTGTATATTATTAAATGTTTTAAACAGTTTCTAGCGTTCCAGGTGACATCTATTAATTCTTTAACTTTAGAGGACTATGAGTTATTGATAACAAGCCTACTATGAAACTAAGTATTCACTTATACTTCTGTGTATTCTTTTGAACCATCCTCTTAAATGTAGCAGTTTTTGTATATTATTAAATGTTATAAACATTTTCTAGCGTTCCATGTGACATCTATTAATTCTTTAATTTTAGAGGACTATGAGTTTTTGATAACAACCCTACCATGAAACTAAACATTTACCTATACTTATGTGTATTTTTTTGAACCATCCTCTTAAATGTACCAGTTTTTGTATATTATTAGATGTTTTAAACAGTTTCTAGCGTTTCAGGTGACATCTATTAATTCTTTAACTTTAGAGGACTATGAGTTATTGATAACAAGCCTACTATGAAACTAAGCATCCACCTATACTTCTGTGTATTTTGTTGAACCATCCTCTTAAATGTACCAGTTTTTGTATATTATTAAATGTTTTAAACAATTTCTAGAGTTCCAGGTGACATCTATTAATCTTTAATTTTAGAGGACTATGAGTTATTGATAAGAAGCCTACTATGAAACTAAGCATTCATCTATACTTCTGTGTATTCTTTTTAACCATCCTTTTAAATATAGCAGTTTTTGTATATTATTAAATGCTTTAAACAGTTTCTAGCGTTCCAGGTGACATCTATTAATTCTTTAACTTTAGAGGACTATGAGTTATTGATAACAAGCCTACTATGAAACTAAGCATTCACCTATACTTCTGTGTCTTCTTTTTAACCATCCTTTTAAATGTAGCAGTTTTTGTATATTATTAAATGTTTTAAACAGTTTCTAGCGTTCCAGGTGACATCTATTAATTCTTTAACTTTAGAGGACTATGAGTTATTGATAACAAGCCTACTATGAAACTAAGCATTCACCTATACTTCTGTGTATTCTTTTGAACCATCCTCTTAAATGTAGCAGTTTTTGTATATTATTAAATGTTATAAACAGTTTCTAGCGTTCCATGTGACATCTATTAATTCTTTAATTTTAGAGGACTATGAGTTTTTGATTACAACCCTACCATGAAACTAAACATTTACCTATACTTATGTGTATTTTTTTGAACCATCCTCTTAAATGTACCAGTTTTTGTATATTATTAGATGTTTTAAACAGTTTCTAGCGTTCCAGGCAACATCTATTAATTCTTTAACTTTAGAGGACTATGTGTTATTGATAACAAGCCTACAATGAAACTAAGCATTCACCTATACTTATGTGTAGTTTTTTAAACCATCCTCTTAAATCTACCAGTTTTTGTATATTATTAGATTTTTAAACAGTTTCTAGCATTCCAGGTGATATCTATTAATTCTTTAACTTTAGAGTACTATGAGTTATTGATAACAAGCCTACTATGAAACTAAGCATCCACCTATAAATCTGTGTATTTTTCTGAACCATCCTCTTAAATGTACCAGTTTTTGTATATTATTAAATGTTTTAAACAGTTTCTAGAGTTCCAGGTGACATCTATTAATCTTTAATATTCGAGGACTATGAGTTATTGATAAGAAGCCTACTATGAAACTAAGCATTCATCTATACTTCTATGTATTATTTTGAACCATCCTCTTAAATTTAGAAGTTTTTGTATATTATTAAATGTTTTAAACAGTTTCTAGCATTCCAGGTGACATCTATTAATCTTTAATTTTAGAGGACTATGAGTTATTGATAAGAAGCCTACTATGAAACTAAGCATTCATCTATACTTCTGTGTATTCTTTTGAACCATCCTCTTAAATGTACCAGTTTTGTATATTATTAAATGTTTTAAACAGTTTTTAGAGTTCCAGGTGACATCTATTAATCTTTAATTTTAGAGGACTATGAGTTATTGATAAGAAGCCTACAATGAAACTAAGCATTCATCTATACTTCTGTGTATTCTTTTGAACCATACTCTTAAATGTACCAGTTTTTGTATATTATTAAATGTTTTAAACAGTTTCTAGCGTTCCAGGCGACATCTATTAATTCTTTAACTTTAGAGGACTATGAGTTATTGATAACAAGCCTACAATGAAACTAAGCATTCACCTATACTTATGTGTAGTTTTTTTAACCATCCTCTTAAATCTACCAGTTTTTGTATATTATTAGATTTTTAAACAGTTTCTAGCATTCCAGGTGACATCTATTAATTCTTTAACTTTAGAGGACTATGAGTTATTGATAACAAGCCTACTATGAAACTAAGTATCCACCTATACTTCTGTGTATTTTTCTGAACCATCCTCTTAAATGTACCTGTTTTTATATATTATTAAATGTTTTAAACAGTTTCTAGAGTTCCAGGTGACATCTATTAATCTTTAATATTAGAGGACTATGAGTTATTGATAAGAAGCCTACTATGAAACTAAGCATTCATTTATACTTCTTTGTATTATTTTGAACCATCCTCTTAAATTTAGCAGTTTTTGTATATTATTAAATGTTTTAAACAGTTTCTAGCATTCCAGGTGACATCTATTAATTCTTTAACTTTAGAGGACTATGAGTTATTGATAACAAGCCTACTATGAAACTAAGCATCCACCTATACTTCTGTGTATTTTTTTGAACCATCCTCTTAAATGTACCAGTTTTTGTATATTATTAAATGTTTTAAACAGTTTCTAGAGTTCCAGGTGACATCTATTAATCTTTAATTTTAGAGGGCTATGAGTTTTTGATAAGAAGCCTACTATGAAACTAAGCATTCATCTATACTTCTGTGTATTCTTTTGAACCATCCTCTTAAATGTACCAGTTTTTGTATATTATTAGATGTTTTAAACAGTTTCTAGCATTCCAGGTGACATCTATTAATTCTTTAACTTTAGAGGACTATGAGTTATTGATAACAAGCCTACTATGAAACTAAGTATCCACCTATACTTCTGTGTATTTTTCTGAACCATCCTCTTAAATGTACCCGTTTTTGTATATTATTAAATGTTTTAAACAGTTTCTAGAGTTCCAGGTGACATCTATTAATCTTTAATATTAGAGGACTATGAGTTATTGATAAGAAGCCTACTATGAAACTAAGCATTCATCTATACTTCTGTGTATTATTTTGAACCATCCTCTTAAATTTAGCAGTTTTTGTATATTATTAAATGTTTTAAACAGTTTCTAGCATTCCAGGTGACATCTATTAATTCTTTAACTTTAGAGGACTATGAGTTATTGATAACAAGCCTACTATGAAACTAAGCATCCACCTATACTTCTGTGTATTTATTTGAACCATCCTCTTAAATGTAGCAGTTTTTGTATATTATTAAATGTTTTAAACAGTTTCTAGAGTTCCAGGTGACATCTATTAATTCTTTAACTTTAGAGGACTATGAGTTATTGATAACAAGCCTACTATGAAACTAAGCATTCACCTATACTTCTGTGTATTCTTTTTAACCATCCTTTTAAATGTAGCAGTTTTTGTATATTATTAAATGTTTTAAACAGTTTCTAGCGTTCCAGGTGACATCTATTAATTCTTTAACTTTAGAGGACTATGAGTTATTGATAACAAGCCTACTATGAAACTAAGCATTCACCTATACTTCTGTGTATTCTTTTGAACCATCCTCTTAAAAGTAGCAGTTTTTGTATATTATTAAATGTTATAAACAGTTTCTAGCGTTCCATGTGACATCTATTAATTCTTTAATTTTAGAGGACTATGAGTTTTTGATTACAACTCTACCATGAAACTAAACATTTAACTATACTTATGTGTATTTTTTTGAACCATCCTCTTAAATGTACCAGTTTTTGTATATTATTAGATGTTTTAAACAGTTTCTAGCGTTCCAGGCAACATCTATTAATTCTTTAACTTTAGAGGACTATGAGTTATTGATAACAAGCCTACAATGAAACTAAGCATTCACCTATACTTATGTGTAGTTTTTTTAACCATCCTCTTAAATCTACTAGTTTTTGTATATTATTAGATTTTTAAACAGTTTCTAGCATTCCAGGTGACATCTATTAATTCTTTAACTTTAGAGGACTATGAGTTATTAATAACAAGCCTACTATGAAACTAAGCATCCACCTATACTTCTGTGTATTTTTCTTAACCATCCTCTTAAATGTACCAGTTTTTGTATATTATTAAATGTTTTAAACAATTTCTAGAGTTCCAGGTGACATCTATTAATCTTTAATTTTAGAGGACTATGAGTTATTGATAAGAAGCCTACTATGAAACTAAGCATTCATCTATACTTCTGTGTATTATTTTGAACCATCCTCTTAAATTTAGCAGTTTTTGTATATTATTAAATGTTTTAAACAGTTTCTAGCATTCCAGGTGACATCTATTAATTCTTTAACTTTAGAGGACTATGAGTTATTGATAACAAGCCTACTATGAAACTAAGCATTCACCTATACTTCTGTGTATTCTTTTTAACCATCCTTTTAAATGTAGCAGTTTTTGTATATTATTAAATGTTTTAAACAGTTTCTAGCGTTCCAGGTGACATCTATTAATTCTTTAACTTTAGAGGACTATGAGTTATTGATAACAAGCCTACTATGAAACTAAGCATCCACCTATACTTCTGTGTATTCTTTTTAACCATCCTTTTAAATGTACCCGTTTTTGTATATTATTAAATGTTTTAAACAGTTTCTAGCGTTCCAGGTGACATCTATTAATTCTTTAACTTTAGAGGACTATGAGTTATTGATAACAAGCCTACTATGAAACTAAGTATTCACCTATACTTCTGTGTATTCTTTTGAACCATCCTCTTAAATGTAGCAGTTTTTGTATATTATTAAATGTTATAAACAGTTTCTAGTGTTCCATGTGACATCTATTAATTCTTTAGTTTTAGAGGACTATGAGTTATTGATAAGAAGCCTACTATGAAACTAAGCATTCATCTATACTTCTGTGTATTCTTTTGAACCATCCTCTTAAATGTACCAGTTTTTGTATATTATTAAATGTTTTAAACAGTTTCTAGAGTTCCAGGTGACATCTATTAATCTTTAATTTTAGGGGGCTATGAATTTTTGATAAGAAGCCTACTATGAAACTAAGCATTCACCTATACTTCTGTGTATTCTTTTTAACCATCCTTTTAAATGTAGCAGTTTTTGTATATTATTAAATGTTTTAAACAGTTTCTAGTGTTCCATGTGACATCTATTAATTCTTTAATTTTAGAGGACTATGAGTTTTTGATAACAACCCTACCATGAAACTAAACATTTACCTATACTTATGTGTATTTTTTTGAACCATCCTCTTAAATGTACCAGTTTTTGTATATTATTAGATGTTTTAAACAGTTTCTAGCGTTCCAGGTGACATCTATTAATTCTTTAACTTTAGAGGACTATGAGTAATTGATAACAAACCTACTATGAAACTAAGCATCCACCTATACTTCTGTGTATTTTGTTGAACCATCCTCTTAAATGTACCAGTTTTTGTATATTATTAAATGTTTTAAACAATTTCTAGAGTTCCAGGTGACATCTATTAATCTTTAATTTTAGAGGACTATGAGTTATTGATAAGAAGCCTACTATGAAACTAAGCATTCATCTATACTTCTGTGTATTCTTTTTAACCATCCTTTTAAATGTAGCAGTTTTTGTATATTATTAAATGTTTTAAACAGTTTCTAGCGTTCCAGGTGACATCTATTAATTCTTTAACTTTAGAGGACTATGAGTTATTGATAACAAGCCTACTATGAAACTAAGTATTCACTTATACTTCTGTGTATTCTTTTGAACCATCCTCTTAAATGTAGCAGTTTTTGTATATTATTAAATGTTATAAACATTTTCTAGCGTTCCATGTGACATCTATTAATTCTTTAATTTTAGAGGACTATGAGTTTTTGATAACAACCCTACCATGAAACTAAACATTTACCTATACTTATGTGTATTTTTTTGAACCATCCTCTTAAATGTACCAGTTTTTGTATATTATTAGATGTTTTAAACAGTTTCTAGCGTTTCAGGTGACATCTATTAATTCTTTAACTTTAGAGGACTATGAGTTATTGATAACAAGCCTACTATGAAACTAAGCATCCACCTATACTTCTGTGTATTTTGTTGAACCATCCTCTTAAATGTACCAGTTTTTGTATATTATTAAATGTTTTAAACAATTTCTAGAGTTCCAGGTGACATCTATTAATCTTTAATTTTAGAGGACTATGAGTTATTGATAAGAAGCCTACTATGAAACTAAGCATTCATCTATACTTCTGTGTATTCTTTTTAACCATCCTTTTAAATATAGCAGTTTTTGTATATTATTAAATGCTTTAAACAGTTTCTAGCGTTCCAGGTGACATCTATTAATTCTTTAACTTTAGAGGACTATGAGTTATTGATAACAAGCCTACTATGAAACTAAGCATTCACCTATACTTCTGTGTCTTCTTTTTAACCATCCTTTTAAATGTAGCAGTTTTTGTATATTATTAAATGTTTTAAACAGTTTCTAGCGTTCCAGGTGACATCTATTAATTCTTTAACTTTAGAGGACTATGAGTTATTGATAACAAGCCTACTATGAAACTAAGCATTCACCTATACTTCTGTGTATTCTTTTGAACCATCCTCTTAAATGTACCAGTTTTTGTATATTATTAAATGTTTTAAACAGTTTCTAGCATTCCAGGTGACATCTATTAATTCTTTAACTTTAGAGGACTATGAGTTATTGATAACAAGCCTACTATGAAACTAAGCATCCACCTATACTTCTGTGTATTTTTCCGAAACATCCTCTTAAATGTACCAGTTTTTGTATATTATTAAATGTTTTAAACAGTTTCTAGAGTTCCAGGTGACATCTATTAATCTTTAATTTTAGAGGGCTATGAGTTTTTGATAAGAAGCCTACTATGAAACTAAGCATTCATCTATACTTCTGTGTATTCTTTTGAACCATCCTCTTAAATGTACCAGTTTTTGTATATTATTAGATGTTTTAAACAGTTTCTAGCATTCCAGGTGACATCTATTAATTCTTTAACTTTAGAGGACTATGAGTTATTGATAACAAGCCTACTATGAAACTAAGTATCCACCTATACTTCTGTGTATTTTTCTGAACCATCCTCTTAAATGTACCCGTTTTTGTATATTATTAAATGTTTTAAACAGTTTCTAGAGTTCCAGGTGACATCTATTAATCTTTAATATTAGAGGACTATGAGTTATTGATAAGTAGCCTACTATGAAACTAAGCATTCACCTATACTTCTGTGTATTTTTCTGAACCATCCTCTTAAATGTACCTGTTTTTGTATATTATTAAATGTTTTAAACTGTTTCTAGCATTCCAGGTGACATCTATTAATTCTTTAACTTTAGAGGACTATGAGTTATTGATAACAAGCCTACTATGAAACTAAGCATCCACCTATACTTCTGTGTATTTTTTTGAACCATCCTCTTAAATGTACCAGTTTTGTATATTATTAAATGTTTTAAACAGTTTTTAGAGTTCCAGGTGACATCTATTAATCTTTAATTTTAGAGGACTATGAGTTATTGATAACAACCCTACCATGAAACTAAACATTCACCTATACTTATGTGTATTCTTTTTAACCATCCTCTTAAATGTAGCAGTTTTGTATATTATTAAATGTTATAAACAGTTTCTAGCGTTCCATGTGACATCTATTAATTCTTTAATTTTAGAGGACTATGAGTTTTTGATAACAACCCTACTATGAAACTAAGTATCCACCTATACTTCTGTGTATTTTTCTGAACCATCCTCTTAAATGTACCTGTTTTTGTATATTATTAGATGTATTAAACAGTTTCTAGCGTTCCAGGTGACATCTATTAATTATTTAACTTTAGAGGACTATGAGTAATTGATAACAAGCCTACTATGAAACTAAGCATCCACCTATACTTCTGTGTATTTTGTTGAACCATCCTCTTAAATGTACCAGTTTTTGTTTATTATTAAATGTTTTAAACAATTTCTAGAGTTCCAGGTGACATCTATTAATCTTTAATTTTAGAGGACTATGAGTTATTGATAACAAGCCTACTATGAAACTAAGCATTCATCTATACTTCTGTGTATTCTTTTTAACCATCCTCTTAAATGTAGCAGTTTTTGTATATTATAAAATTGTTTAAACAGTTTCTAGCGTTCCAGGTGACATCTATTAATTCTTTAACTTTAGAGGACTATGAGTTATTGATAACAAGCCTACTATGAAACTAAGCATTCACCTATACTTCTGTGTATTCTTTTTAACCATCCTTTTAAATGTAGCAGTTTTTGTATATTATTAAATGTTTTAAACAGTTTCTAGCGTTCCAGGTGACATCTATTAATTCTTTAATTTTAGAGGACTATGAGTTATTGATAACAAGCCTACTATGAAACTAAG
>NC_039368.1:96445825-96470840 GCF_003573695.1 Papaver somniferum
TGTATTATTTTGAACCATCCTCTTAAATTTAGCAGTTTTTGTATATTATTAAATGTTTTAAACAGTTTCTAGCATTCCAGGTGACATCTATTAATTCTTTAACTTTAGAGGACTATGAGTTATTGATAACAAGCCTACTGTGAAACTAAGCATCCACCTATACTTCTGTGTATTTTTTTGAACCATCCTCTTAAATGTACCAGTTTTTGTATATTATTAAATGTTTTAAACAGTTTCTAGAGTTCTAGGTGACATCTATTAATCTTTAATTTTAGAGGACTATGAGTTATTGATAACAAGCCTACTATGAAACTAAGCATCCACCTATACTTCTGTTTATTTTTTTGAACCATCCTCTTAAATATACCAGTTTTGTATATTATTAAATGTTTTAAACAGTTTTTAGAGTTCCAGGTGACATCTATTAATCTTTAATTTTAGAGGACTATGAGTTATTGATAAGAAGCCTACTATGAAACTAAGCATTCATCTAAACTTCAGTGTATTCTTTTGAACCATCCTCTTAAATGTAGCAGTTTTTGTATATTATTAAATGTTCTAAACAGTTTCTAACGTTCCAGGTGACATATATTAATTCTTTAACTTTAGAGGACTATGAGTTATTGATAACAAGCTACAAAGCATCCACCTATACTTCTGTGTATTTTTTGAACCATCCTCTTAAATGTACCAGTTTTTGTATATTATTAAATATTTTAAACAGTTTCTAGAGTTCCAGGTGACATCTATTAATCTTTAATTTTAGAGGACTATGAGTTATTGATAAGAAGCCTACTATGAAACTAAGCATTCATCTATACTTCTGTGTATTCTTTTGAACCATCCTCTTAAATGTACCAATTTTTGTATATTATTAGATGTTTTAAACTGTTTCTAGCATTCCAAGTGACATCTATTAATTCTTTAACTTTAGAGGACTATGAGTTATTGATAACAAGCCTACTATGAAACTAAGTATTCACCTATACTTCTGTGTATTCTTTTGAACCATCCTCTTAAATGTAGCAGTTTTTGTATATTATTAAATGTTATAAACATTTTCTAGCGTTCCATGTGACATCTATTAATTCTTTAATTTTAGAGGACTATGAGTTTTTGATAACAACCCTACCATGAAACTAAACATTTACCTATACTTATGTGTATTGTTTTGAACCATCCTCTTAAATGTACCAGTTTTTGTATATTATTAGATGTTTTAAACAGTTTCTAGCGTTTCAGGTGACATCTATTAATTCTTTAACTTTAGAGGACTATGAGTTATTGATAACAAGCCTACTATGAAACTAAGCATCCACCTATACTTCTGTGTATTTTGTTGAACCATCCTCTTAAATGTACCAGTTTTTGTATATTATTAAATGTTTTAAACAATTTCTAGAGTTCCAGGTGACATCTATTAATCTTTAATTTTAGAGGACTATGAGTTATTGATAAGAAGCCTACTATGAAACTAAGCATTCATCTATACTTCTGTGTATTCTTTTTAACCATCCTTTTAAATATAGCAGTTTTTGTATATTATTAAATGCTTTAAACAGTTTCTAGCGTTCCAGGTGACATCTATTAATTCTTTAACTTTAGAGGACTATGAGTTATTGATAACAAGCCTACTATGAAACTAAGCATTCACCTATACTTCTGTGTCTTCTTTTTAACCATCCTTTTAAATGTAGCAGTTTTTGTATATTATTAAATGTTTTAAACAGTTTCTAGCGTTCCAGGTGACATCTATTAATTCTTTAACTTTAGAGGACTATGAGTTATTGATAACAAGCCTACTATGAAACTAAGCATTCACCTATACTTCTGTGTATTCTTTTTAACCATCCTTTTAAATGTAGCAGTTTTTGTATATTATTAAATGTTTTAAACAGTTTCTAGCGTTCCAGGTGACATCTATTAATTCTTTAATTTTAGAGGACTATGAGTTATTGATAACAAGCCTACTATGAAACTAAGGATTCATCTATACTTCTATGTATTATTTTGAACCATCCTCTTAAATTTAGCAGTTTTTGTATATTATTAAATGTTTTAAACAGTTTCTAGCATTCCAAGTGACATCTATTAATTCTTTAACTTTAGAGGACTATGAGTTATTGATAACAAGCCTACTATGAAACTAAGCATCCACCTATACTTCTGTGTATTTTTTTGAACCATCCTCTTAAATGTACCAGTTTTCGTATATTATTAGATGTTTTAAACAGTTTTTAGAGTTCCATGTGACATCTATTAATCTTTAATTTTAGAGGACTATGAGTTATTGATAAAAAGCCTACTATGAAACTAAGCATTCATCTATACTTCTGTGTATTCTTTTGAACCATCCTCTTAAATGTACCAGTTTTTGTATATTATTAGATGTTTTAAACAGTTTCTATCATTCCAGGTGACATCTATTAATTCTTTAACTTTAGAGGACTATGAGTTATTGATAACAAGCCTACTATGAAACTAAGCATCCACCTATACTTCTGTGTATTTTGTTGAACCATCCTCTTAAATGTACCAGTTTTTGTTTATTATTAAATGTTTTAAACAATTTCTAGAGTTCCAGGTGACATCTATTAATCTTTAATTTTAGAGGACTATGAGTTATTGATAACAAGCCTACTATGAAACTAAGCATTCATCTATACTTCTGTGTATTCTTTTTAACCATCCTTTTAAATGTAGCAGTTTTTGTATATTATAAAATTGTTTAAACAGTTTCTAGAGTTCCAGGTGACATCTATTAATCTTTAATTTTAGAGGACTATGAGTTATTGATAACAAGCCTACTATGAAACTAAGCATTCATCTATACTTCTGTGTATTCTTTTTAACCATCCTTTTAAATGTAGCAGTTTTTGTATATTATAAAATTGTTTAAACAGTTTCTAGCGTTCCAGGTGACATCTATTAATTCTTTAACTTTAGAGGACTATGAGTTATTGATAAGAAGCCTACTATGAAACTAAGCATTCACCTATACTTCTGTGTATTCTTTTTAACCATCCTTTTAAATGTAGCAGTTTTTGTATATTATTAAATGTTTTAAACTGTTTCTAGCGTCCCAGGTGACAACTATTAATTCTTTAACTTTAGAGGACTATGAGTTATTGATAACAAGCCTACTATGAAACTAAGTATTCACCTATACTTCTGTGTATTCTTATGAACCATCCTCTTAAATGTAGCAGTTTTTGTATATTATTAAATGTTATAAACAGTTTCTAGCGTTCCATGTGACATCTATTAATTCTTTAATTTTAGAGGACTATGAGTTTTTGATAACAACCCTACCATGAAACTAAACATTTACCTATACTTATGTGTATTTTTTTGAACCGTCCTCTTAAATGTACCAGTTTTTGTATATTATTAGATGTTTTAAACAGTTTCTAGCGTTCCAGGTGACATCTATTAATTCTTTAACTTTAGAGGACTATGAGTAATTGATAACAAGCCTACTATGAAACTAAGAATCCACCTATACTTCTGTGTATTTTGTTGAACCATCCTTTTAAATGTACTAGTTTTTGTATATTATTAAATGTTTTAAACAATTTCTAGAGTTCCAGGTGACATCTATTAATCTTTAATTTTAGAGGACTATGAGTTATTGATAAGAAGCCTACTATGAACCTAAGCATTCCTTTATACTTCTATGTATTATTTTGAACCATCCTCTTAAATTTAGCAGTTTTTGTATATTATTAAATGTTTTAAACAGTTTCTAGCATTCCAGGTGACATCTATTAATTCTTTAACTTTAGAGGACTATGAGTTATTGATAACAAGCCTACTATGGAACTAAGCATCCACCTATACTTCTGTGTATTTTTTTGAACCATCCTCTTAAATGTACCAGTTTTGTATATTATTAAATGTTTTAAACAGTTTTTAGAGTTCCATGTGACATCTATTAATCTTTAATTTTAGAGGACTATGAGTTATTGATAAAAAGCCTACTATGAAACTAAGCATTCACCTATACTTCTGTGTATTCTTTTGAACCATCCTCTTAAATGTAGCAGTTTTTGTATATTATTAAATGTTATAAACAGTTTCTAGCGTTCCATGTGACATCTATTAATTCTTTAATTTTAGAGGACTATGAGTTTTTGATTACAACCCTACCATGAAACTAAACATTTACCTATACTTATGTGTATTTTTTTGAACCATCCTCTTAAATGTACCAGTTTTTGTATATTATTAGATGTTTTAAACAGTTTCTAGCGTTCCAGGCGACATCTATTAATTCTTTAACTTTAGAGGACTATGAGTTATTGATAACAAGCCTACTATGAAACTAAGCATCCACCTATACTTCTGTGTATTTTTTTGAACCATCCTCTTAAATGTAGCAGTTTTTGTATATTATTAAATGTTTTAAATAGTTTCTAGAGTTCCAGGTGACATCTATTAATTCTTTAACTTTAGAGGACTATGAGTTATTGATAACAAGCCTACTATGAAATTAAGCATTCACCTATACTTCTGTGTATTCTTTTTAACCATCCTTTTAAATGTAGCAGTTTTTGTATATTATTAAATGTTTTAAACAGTTTCTAGCGTTCCAGGTGACATCTATTAATTCTTTAACTTTAGAGGACTATGAGTTATTGATAACAAGCCTACTATGAAACTAAGCATTCACCTATACTTCTGTGTATTCTTTTGAACCATCCTCTTAAATGTAGCAGTTTTTGTATATTATTAAATGTTATAAACAGTTTCTAGCGTTCCATGTGACATCTATTAATTCTTTAATTTTAGAGGACTATGAGTTTTTGATTACAACCCTACCATGAAACTAAACATTTACCTATACTTATGTGTATTTTTTTGAACCATCCTCTTAAATGTACCAGTTTTTGTATATTATTAGATGTTTTAAACAGTTTCTAGCGTTCCAGGCAACATCTATTAATTCTTTAACTTTAGAGGACTATGTGTTATTGATAACAAGCCTACAATGAAACTAAGCATTCACCTATACTTATGTGTAGTTTTTTAAACCATCCTCTTAAATCTACCAGTTTTTGTATATTATTAGATTTTTAAACAGTTTCTAGCATTCCAGGTGATATCTATTAATTCTTTAACTTTAGAGTACTATGAGTTATTGATAACAAGCCTACTATGAAACTAAGCATCCACCTATAAATCTGTGTATTTTTCTGAACCATCCTCTTAAATGTACCAGTTTTTGTATATTATTAAATGTTTTAAACAGTTTCTAGAGTTCCAGGTGACATCTATTAATCTTTAATATTCGAGGACTATGAGTTATTGATAAGAAGCCTACTATGAAACTAAGCATTCATCTATACTTCTATGTATTATTTTGAACCATCCTCTTAAATTTAGAAGTTTTTGTATATTATTAAATGTTTTAAACAGTTTCTAGCATTCCAGGTGACATCTATTAATCTTTAATTTTAGAGGACTATGAGTTATTGATAAGAAGCCTACTATGAAACTAAGCATTCATCTATACTTCTGTGTATTCTTTTGAACCATCCTCTTAAATGTACCAGTTTTGTATATTATTAAATGTTTTAAACAGTTTTTAGAGTTCCAGGTGACATCTATTAATCTTTAATTTTAGAGGACTATGAGTTATTGATAAGAAGCCTACAATGAAACTAAGCATTCATCTATACTTCTGTGTATTCTTTTGAACCATACTCTTAAATGTACCAGTTTTTGTATATTATTAAATGTTTTAAACAGTTTCTAGCGTTCCAGGCGACATCTATTAATTCTTTAACTTTAGAGGACTATGAGTTATTGATAACAAGCCTACAATGAAACTAAGCATTCACCTATACTTATGTGTAGTTTTTTTTAACCATCCTCTTAAATCTACCAGTTTTTGTATATTATTAGATTTTTAAACAGTTTCTAGCATTCCAGGTGACATCTATTAATTCTTTAACTTTAGAGGACTATGAGTTATTGATAACAAGCCTACTATGAAACTAAGCATCCACCTATACTTCTGTGTATTTTTCTGAACCATCCTCTTAAATGTACCAGTTTTTGTATATTAATAAATGTTTTAAACAGTTTCTAGAGTTCCAGGTGACATCTATTAATCTTTAATATTAGAGGACTATGAGTTATTGATAAGAAGCCTACTATGAAACTAAGCATTCATCTATACTTCTATGTATTATTTTGAACCATCCTCTTAAATTTAGCAGTTTTTGTATATTATTAAATGTTTTAAACAGTTTCTAGCAATCCAGGTGACATCTATTAATTCTTTAACTTTAGAGGACTATGAGTTATTGATAACAAGCCTACTATGAAACTAAGCATCCACCTATACTTCTGTGTATTTTTTTGAACCATCCTCTTAAATGTACCAGTTTTGTATATTATTAAATGTTTTAAACAGTGTTTAGAGTTCCAGGTGACATCTATTAATCTTTAATTTTAGAGGACTATGAGTTATTGATAAGAAGCCTACAATGAAACTAAGCATTCATCTATACTTCTGTGTATTCTTTTGAACCATCCTCTTAAATGTAGCAGTTTTTGTATATTATTAAATGTTTTAAACAGTTTCTAACGTTCCAGGTGACATCTATTAATTCTTTAACTTTAGAGGACTATGAGTTATTGATAACAAGCCTACTATGAAACTAAGCATCCACCTATACTTCTGCGTATTTTTTTGAACCATCCTCTTAAATGTACCAGTTTTTGTATATTATTAAATGTTTTAAACAGTTTCTAGAGTTCCAGGTGACATCTATTAATCTTTAATTTTAGAGGACTATGAGTTATTGATAAGAAGCCTACTATGAAACTAAGCATTCATCTAAACTTCAGTGTATTCTTTTGAACCATCCTCTTAAATGTAGCAGTTTTTGTATATTATTAAATGTTCTAAACAGTTTCTAACGTTCCAGGTGACATCTATTAATTCTTTAACTTTAGAGGACTATGAGTTATTGATAACAAGCTACAAAGCATCCACCTATACTTCTGTGTATTTTTTTGAACCATCCTCTTAAATGTACCAGTTTTTGTATATTATTAAATGTTTTAAACAGTTTCTAGAGTTCCAGGTGACATCTATTAATCTTTAATTTTAGAGGACTATGAGTTATTGATAACAAGCCTACTATGAAACTAAGTATCCACCTATACTTCTGTGTATTTTTCTGAACCATCCTCTTAAATGTACCAGTTTTTGTATATTATTAAATGTTTTAATCAGTGTCTAGAGTTCCAGGTGACATCTATTAATCTTTAATATTAGAGGACTATGAGTTATTGATAAGAAGCCTACTATGAAACTAAGCTTTCATCTATACTTCTGTGTATTATTTTGAACCATCCTCTTAAATTTAGCAGTTTTTGTATATTATTAAATGTTTTAAACAGTTTCTAGCATTCCAGGTGACATCTATTAATCCTTTAACTTTAGAGGACTATGAGTTATTGATAACAAGCCTACTATGAAACTAAGCATCCACCTATACTTCTGTGTATTTTTTGAACCATCCTCTTAAATGTACCAGTTTTGTATATTATTAAATGTTTTAAACAGTTTTTAGAGTTCCAGGTGACATCTATTAATCTTTAATTTTAGAGGACTATGAGTTATTGATAAGAAGCCTACTATGAAACTAAGCATTCACCTATACTTCTGTGTATTCTTTTTAACCATCCTTTTAAATGTAGCAGTTTTTGTATATTATTAAATGTTTTAAACAGTTTCTAGCGTTCCAGGTGACATCTATTAATTCTTTAACTTTAGAGGACTATGAGTTATTGATAACAAGCCTACTATGAAACTAAGTATTCACTTATACTTCTGTGTATTCTTTTGAACCATCCTCTTAAATGTAGCTGTTTTTGTATATTATTAAATGTTATAAACATTTTCTAGCGTTCCATGTGACATCTATTAATTCTTTAATTTTAGAGGACTATGAGTTTTTGATAACAACCCTACCATGAAACTAAACATTTACCTATACTTATGTGTATTTTTTTGAACCATCCTCTTAAATGTACCAGTTTTTGTATATTATTAGATGTTTTAAACAGTTTCTAGCGTTTCAGGTGACATCTATTAATTCTTTAACTTTAGAGGACTATGAGTTATTGATAACAAGCCTACTATGAAACTAAGCATCCACCTATACTTCTGTGTATTTTGTTGAACCATCCTCTTAAATGTACCAGTTTTTGTATATTATTAAATGTTTTAAACAATTTCTAGAGTTCCAGGTGACATCTATTAATCTTTAATTTTAGAGGACTATGAGTTATTGATAAGAAGCCTACTATGAAACTAAGCATTCATCTATACTTCTGTGTATTCTTTTTAACCATCCTTTTAAATATAGCAGTTTTTGTATATTATTAAATGCTTTAAACAGTTTCTAGCGTTCCAGGTGACATCTATTAATTCTTTAACTTTAGAGGACTATGAGTTATTGATAACAAGCCTACTATGAAACTAAGCATTCACCTATACTTCTGTGTCTTCTTTTTAACCATCCTTTTAAATGTAGCAGTTTTTGTATATTATTAAATGTTTTAAACAGTTTCTAGCGTTCCAGGTGACATCTATTAATTCTTTAACTTTAGAGGACTATGAGTTATTGATAACAAGCCTACTATGAAACTAAGCATTCACCTATACTTCTGTGTATTCTTTTGAACCATCCTCTTAAATGTAGCAGTTTTTGTATATTATTAAATGTTATAAACAGTTTCTAGCGTTCCATGTGACATCTATTAATTCTTTAATTTTAGAGGACTATGAGTTTTTGATTACAAGCCTACCATGAAACTAAACATTTACCTATACTTATGTGTATTTTTTTTAACCATCCTCTTAAATGTACCAGTTTTTGTATATTATTAGATGTTTTAAACAGTTTCTAGCGTTCCAGGCAACATCTATTAATTCTTTAACTCTAGAGGACTATGCGTTATTGATAACAAGCCTACAATGAAACTAAGCATTCACCTATACTTATGTGTAGTTTTTTAAACCATCCTCTTAAATCTACCAGTTTTTGTATATTATTAGATTTTTAAACAGTTTCTAGCATTCCAGGTGACATCTATTAATTCTTTAACTTTAGAGGACTATGAGTTATTGATAACAAGCCTACTATGAAACTAAGCATCCACCTATAAATCTGTGTATTTTTCTGATCCATCCTCTTAAATGTACCAGTTTTTGTATATTATTAAATGTTTTAAACAGTTTCTAGAGTTCCAGGTGACATCTATTAATCTTTAATATTCGAGGACTTTGAGTTATTGATAAGAAGCCTATTATGAAACTAAGCATTCATCTATACTTCTATGTATTATTTTGAACCATCCTCTTAAATTTAGCAGTTTTTGTATATTATTAAATGTTTTAAACAGTTTCTAGCATTCCAGGTGACATCTATTAATTCTTTAACTTTAGAGGACTATGAGTTATTGATAACAAGCCTACTATGGAACTAAGCATCCACCTATACTTCTGTGTATTTTTTTGAACCATCCTCTTAAATGTACCAGTTTTGTATATTATTAAATGTTTTAAACAGTTTTTAGAGTTCCATGTGACATCTATTAATCTTTAATTTTAGAGGACTATGAGTTATTGATAAAAAGCCTACTATGAAACTAAGCATTCACCTATACTTCTGTGTATTCTTTTGAACCATCCTCTTAAATGTAGCAGTTTTTGTATATTATTAAATGTTATAAACAGTTTCTAGCGTTCCATGTGACATCTATTAATTCTTTAATTTTAGAGGACTATGAGTTTTTGATTACAACCCTACCATGAAACTAAACATTTACCTATACTTATGTGTATTTTTTTGAACCATCCTCTTAAATGTACCAGTTTTTGTATATTATTAGATGTTTTAAACAGTTTCTAGCGTTCCAGGCGACATCTATTAATTCTTTAACTTTAGAGGACTATGAGTTATTGATAACAAGCCTACTATGAAACTAAGCATCCACCTATACTTCTGTGTATTTTTTTGAACCATCCTCTTAAATGTAGCAGTTTTTGTATATTATTAAATGTTTTAAATAGTTTCTAGAGTTCCAGGTGACATCTATTAATTCTTTAACTTTAGAGGACTATGAGTTATTGATAACAAGCCTACTATGAAATTAAGCATTCACCTATACTTCTGTGTATTCTTTTTAACCATCCTTTTAAATGTAGCAGTTTTTGTATATTATTAAATGTTTTAAACAGTTTCTAGCGTTCCAGGTGACATCTATTAATTCTTTAACTTTAGAGGACTATGAGTTATTGATAACAAGCCTACTATGAAACTAAGCATTCACCTATACTTCTGTGTATTCTTTTGAACCATCCTCTTAAATGTAGCAGTTTTTGTATATTATTAAATGTTATAAACAGTTTCTAGCGTTCCATGTGACATCTATTAATTCTTTAATTTTAGAGGACTATGAGTTTTTGATTACAACCCTACCATGAAACTAAACATTTACCTATACTTATGTGTATTTTTTTGAACCATCCTCTTAAATGTACCAGTTTTTGTATATTATTAGATGTTTTAAACAGTTTCTAGCGTTCCAGGCAACATCTATTAATTCTTTAACTTTAGAGGACTATGTGTTATTGATAACAAGCCTACAATGAAACTAAGCATTCACCTATACTTATGTGTAGTTTTTTAAACCATCCTCTTAAATCTACCAGTTTTTGTATATTATTAGATTTTTAAACAGTTTCTAGCATTCCAGGTGATATCTATTAATTCTTTAACTTTAGAGTACTATGAGTTATTGATAACAAGCCTACTATGAAACTAAGCATCCACCTATAAATCTGTGTATTTTTCTGAACCATCCTCTTAAATGTACCAGTTTTTGTATATTATTAAATGTTTTAAACAGTTTCTAGAGTTCCAGGTGACATCTATTAATCTTTAATATTCGAGGACTATGAGTTATTGATAAGAAGCCTACTATGAAACTAAGCATTCATCTATACTTCTATGTATTATTTTGAACCATCCTCTTAAATTTAGAAGTTTTTGTATATTATTAAATGTTTTAAACAGTTTCTAGCATTCCAGGTGACATCTATTAATCTTTAATTTTAGAGGACTATGAGTTATTGATAAGAAGCCTACTATGAAACTAAGCATTCATCTATACTTCTGTGTATTCTTTTGAACCATCCTCTTAAATGTACCAGTTTTGTATATTATTAAATGTTTTAAACAGTTTTTAGAGTTCCAGGTGACATCTATTAATCTTTAATTTTAGAGGACTATGAGTTATTGATAAGAAGCCTACAATGAAACTAAGCATTCATCTATACTTCTGTGTATTCTTTTGAACCATACTCTTAAATGTACCAGTTTTTGTATATTATTAAATGTTTTAAACAGTTTCTAGCGTTCCAGGCGACATCTATTAATTCTTTAACTTTAGAGGACTATGAGTTATTGATAACAAGCCTACAATGAAACTAAGCATTCACCTATACTTATGTGTAGTTTTTTTAACCATCCTCTTAAATCTACCAGTTTTTGTATATTATTAGATTTTTAAACAGTTTCTAGCATTCCAGGTGACATCTATTAATTCTTTAACTTTAGAGGACTATGAGTTATTGATAACAAGCCTACTATGAAACTAAGTATCCACCTATACTTCTGTGTATTTTTCTGAACCATCCTCTTAAATGTACCTGTTTTTATATATTATTAAATGTTTTAAACAGTTTCTAGAGTTCCAGGTGACATCTATTAATCTTTAATATTAGAGGACTATGAGTTATTGATAAGAAGCCTACTATGAAACTAAGCATTCATTTATACTTCTTTGTATTATTTTGAACCATCCTCTTAAATTTAGCAGTTTTTGTATATTATTAAATGTTTTAAACAGTTTCTAGCATTCCAGGTGACATCTATTAATTCTTTAACTTTAGAGGACTATGAGTTATTGATAACAAGCCTACTATGAAACTAAGCATCCACCTATACTTCTGTGTATTTTTTTGAACCATCCTCTTAAATGTACCAGTTTTTGTATATTATTAAATGTTTTAAACAGTTTCTAGAGTTCCAGGTGACATCTATTAATCTTTAATATTAGAGGACTATGAGTTATTGATAAGAAGCCTACTATGAAACTAAGCATTCATCTATACTTCTGTGTATTATTTTGAACCATCCTCTTAAATTTAGCAGTTTTTGTATATTATTAAATGTTTTAAACAGTTTCTAGCATTCCAGGTGACATCTATTAATTCTTTAACTTTAGAGGACTATGAGTTATTGATAACAAGCCTACTATGAAACTAAGCATCCACCTATACTTCTGTGTATTTTTTGAACCATCCTCTTAAATGTACCAGTTTTGTATATTATTAAATGTTTTAAACAGTTTTTAGAGTTCCAGGTGACATCTATTAATCTTTAATTTTAGAGGACTATGAGTTATTGATAAGAAGCCTACTATGAAACTAAGCATTCACTTATACTTCTGTGTATTCTTTTTAACCATCCTTTTAAATGTAGCAGTTTTTGTATATTATTAAATGTTTTAAACAGTTTCTAGCGTTCCAGGTGACATCTATTAATTCTTTAACTTTAGAGGACTATGAGTTATTGATAACAAGCCTACTATGAAACTAAGTATTCACTTATACTTCTGTGTATTCTTTTGAACCATCCTCTTAAATGTAGCAGTTTTTGTATATTATTAAATGTTATAAACATTTTCTAGCGTTCCATGTGACATCTATTAATTCTTTAATTTTAGAGGACTATGAGTTTTTGATAACAACCCTACCATGAAACTAAACATTTACCTATACTTATGTGTATTTTTTTGAACCATCCTCTTAAATGTACCAGTTTTTGTATATTATTAGATGTTTTAAACAGTTTCTAGCGTTTCAGGTGACATCTATTAATTCTTTAACTTTAGAGGACTATGAGTTATTGATAACAAGCCTACTATGAAACTAAGCATCCACCTATACTTCTGTGTATTTTGTTGAACCATCCTCTTAAATGTACCAGTTTTTGTATATTATTAAATGTTTTAAACAATTTCTAGAGTTCCAGGTGACATCTATTAATCTTTAATTTTAGAGGACTATGAGTTATTGATAAGAAGCCTACTATGAAACTAAGCATTCATCTATACTTCTGTGTATTCTTTTTAACCATCCTTTTAAATATAGCAGTTTTTGTATATTATTAAATGCTTTAAACAGTTTCTAGCGTTCCAGGTGACATCTATTAATTCTTTAACTTTAGAGGACTATGAGTTATTGATAACAAGCCTACTATGAAACTAAGCATTCACCTATACTTCTGTGTATTCTTTTTAACCATCCTCTTAAATGTAGCAGTTTTTGTATATTATTAAATGTTATAAACAGTTTCTAGCGTTCCATGTGACATCTATTAATTCTTTAATTTTAGAGGACTATGAGTTTTTGATTACAACCCTACCATGAAACTAAACATTTACCTATACTTATGTGTATTTTTTTTAACCATCCTCTTAAATGTACCAGTTTTTGTATATTATTAGATGTTTTAAACAGTTTTTAGCGTTCTAGGCAACATCTATTAATTCTTTAACTTTAGAGGACTATGAGTTATTGATAACAAGCCTACAATGAAACTAAGCATTCACCTATACTTATGTGTAGTTTTTTAAACCATCCTCTTAAATCTACCAGTTTTTGTATATTATTAGATTTTTAAACAGTTTCTAGCATTCCAGGTGACATCTATTAATTCTTTAACTTTAGAGGACTATGAGTTATTGATAACAAGCCTACTATGAAACTAAGCATCCACCTATAATCTGTGTATTTTTCTGAACCATCCTCTTAAATGTACCAGTTTTTGTATATTATTAAATGTTTTAAACAGTTTCTAGAGTTCCAGGTGACATCTATTAATCTTTAATATTCGAGGACTATGAGTTATTGATAAGAAGCCTACTATGAAACTAAGCATTCATCTATACTTCTATGTATTATTATGAACCATCCTCTTAAATTTAGCAGTTTTTGTATATTATTAAATGTTTTAAATAGTTTCTAGCATTCCAGGTGACATATATTAATTCTTTAACTTTAGTGGACTATGAGTTATTGATAACAAGCCTACTATGGAACTAAGCATCCACCTATACTTCTGTGTATTTTTTTTGAACCATCCTCTTAAATGTACCAGTTTTGTATATTATTAAATGTTTTAAACAGTTTTTAGAGTTCCATGTGAGATCTATTAATCTTTAATTTTAGAGGACTATGAGTTATTGATAAAAAGCCTACTATGAAACTAAGCATTCACCTATACTTCTGTGTATTCTTTTGAACCATCCTCTTAAATGTAGCAGTTTTTGTATATTATTAAATGTTATAAACAGTTTCTAGCGTTCCATGTGACATCTATTAATTCTTTAATTTTAGAGGACTATGAGTTTTTGATTACAACCCTACCATGAAACTAAACATTTACCTATACTTATGTGTATTTTTTTGAACCATCCTCTTAAATGTACCAGTTTTTGTATATTATTAGATGTTTTAAACAGTTTCTAGCGTTCCAGGCGACATCTATTAATTCTTTAACTTTAGAGGACTATGAGTTATTGAAAACAAGCCTACAATGAAACTAAGCATTCACCTATACTTATGTGTAGTTTTTTTAACCATCCTCTTAAATCTACCAGTTTTTGTATATTATTAGATTTTTAAACAGTTTCTAGATTTCCAGGTGACATCTATTAATTCTTTAACTTTAGAGGACTATGAGTTATTGATAAAAAGCCTACTATGAAACTAAGCATCCACCTATACTTCTGTGTATTTTTCTGAACCATCCTCTTAAATGTACCAGTTTTTGTATATTATTAAATGTTTTAAACAGTTTCTAGAGTTCCAGGTGACATATATTAATCTTTAATATTAGAGGACTATGAGTTATTGATAAGAAGCCTACTATGAAACTAAGCATTCATCTATACTTCTGTGTATTATTTTGAACCATCCTCTTAAATTTAGCAGTTTTTGTATATTATTAAATGTTTTAAACAGTTTCTAGCAATCCAGGTGACATCTATTAATTCTTTAACTTTAGAGGACTATGAGTTATTGATAACAAGCCTACTATGAAACTAAGCATCCACCTATACTTCTGTGTATTTTTTTGAACCATCCTCTTAAATGTACCAGTTTTGTATATTATTAAATGTTTTAAACAGTGTTTAGAGTTCCAGGTGACATCTATTAATCTTTAATTTTAGAGGACTATGAGTTATTGATAAGAAGCCTACAATGAAACTAAGCATTCATCTATACTTCTGTGTATTCTTTTGAACCATCCTCTTAAATGTAGCAGTTTTTGTATATTATTAAATGTTCTAAACAGTTTCTAACGTTCCAGGTGACATCTATTAATTCTTTAACTTTAGAGGACTATGAGTTATTGATAACAAGCCTACTATGAAACTAAGCATCCACCTATACTTCTGTGTATTTTTTTGAACCATCCTCTTAAATGTACCAGTTTTTGTATATTATTAAATGTTTTAAACAGTTTCTAGAGTTCCAGGTGACATCTATTAATCTTTAATTTTAGAGGACTATGAGTTATTGATAAGAAGCCTACTATGAAACTAAGCATTCATCTATACTTCTGTGTATTCTTTTGAACCATCCACTTAAATGTACCAGTTTTTGTATATTATTAGATATTTTAAACAGTTTCTAGCATTCCAGGTGACATCTATTAATTCTTTAACTTTAGAGGACTATGAGTTACTGATAACAAGCCTACTATGAAACTAAGTATCCACCTATACTTCTGTGTATTTTTCTGAACCATCCTCTTAAATGTACCCGTTTTTGTATATTATTAAATGTTTTAAACAGTTTCTAGAGTTCCAGGTGACATATATTAATCTTTAATATTAGAGGACTATGAGTTATTGATAAGAAGCCTACTATGAAACTAAGCATTCATCTATACTTCTGTGTATTATTTTGAACCATCCTCTTAAATTTAGCAGTTTTTGTATATTATTAAATGTTTTAAACAGTTTCTAGCATTCCAGGTGACATCTATTAATTCTTTAACTTTAGAGGACTATGAGTTATTGATAACAAGCCTACTATGAAACTAAGCATCCACCTATACTTCTGTGTATTTTTTTGAACCATCCTCTTAAATGTAGCAGTTTTTGTATATTATTAAATGTTTTAAACAGTTTCTAGAGTTCCAGGTGACATCTATTAATTCTTTAACTTTAGAGGACTATGAGTTATTGATAACAAGCCTACTATGAAACTAAGCATTAACCTATACTTCTGTGTATTCTTTTTAACCATCCTTTTAAATGTAGCAGTTTTTGTATATTATTAAATGTTTTAAACAGTTTCTAGCGTTCCAGGTGACATCTATTAATTCTTTAACTTTAGAGGACTATGAGTTATTGATAACAAGCCTACTATGAAACTAAGCATTCACCTATACTTCTGTGTATTCTTTTGAACCATCCTCTTAAATGTAGCAGTTTTTGTATATTATTAAATGTTATAAACAGTTTCTAGCGTTCCATGTGACATCTATTAATTCTTTAATTTTAGAGGACTATGAGTTTTTGATTACAACCCTACCATGAAACTAAACATTTACCTATACTTATGTGTATTTTTTTGAACCATCCTCTTAAATGTACCAGTTTTTGTATATTATTAGATGTTTTAAACAGTTTCTAGCGTTCCAGGCGACATCTATTAATTCTTTAACTTTAGAGGACTATGAGTTATTGAAAACAAGCCTACAATGAAACTAAGCATTCACCTATACTTATGTGTAGTTTTTTTAACCATCCTCTTAAATCTACCAGTTTTTGTATATTATTAGATTTTTAAACAGTTTCTAGAATTCCAGGTGACATCTATTAATTCTTTAACTTTAGAGGACTATGAGTTATTGATAACAAGCCTACTATGAAACTAAGCATCCACCTATACTTCTGTGTATTTTTCTGAACCATCCTCTTAAATGTACCAGTTTTTGTATATTATTAAATGTTTTAAACAGTTTCTAGAGTTCCAGGTGACATCTATTAATCTTTAATATTAGAGGACTATGAGTTATTGATAAGAAGCCTACTATGAAACTAAGCATTCATCTATACTTCTATGTATTATTTTGAACCATCCTCTTAAATTTAGCAGTTTTTGTATATTATTAAATGTTTTAAACAGTTTCTAGCATTCCAGGTGACATCTATTAATTCTTTAACTTTAGAGGACTATGAGTTATTGATAACAAGCCTACTATGAAACTAAGCATCCACCTATACTTCTGTGTATTTTTTTGAACCATCCTCTTAAATGTACCAGTTTTTGTATATTATTAAATGTTTTAAACAGTTTCTAGAGTTCCAGGCGACATCTATTAATTCTTTAACTTTAGAGGACTATGAGTTATTGATAACAAGCCTACAATGAAACTAAGCATTCACCTATACTTATGTGTAGTGTTTTTAACCATCCTCTTAAATCTACCAGTTTTTGTATATTATTAGATTTTTAAACAGTTTCTAGCATTCCAGGTGACATCTATTAATTCTTTAACTTTAGAGGACTATGAGTTATTGATAACAAGCCTACTAGGAAACTAAGCATCCACCTATACTTCTGTGTATTTTTCTGAACCATCCTCTTAAATGTACCAGTTTTTGTATATTATTAAATGTTTTAAACAGTTTCTAGAGTTCCAGGTGACATCTATTAATCTTAAATATTAGAGGACTATGAGTTATTGATAAGAAGCCTACTATGAAACTAAGCATTCATCTATACTTCTATGTATTATTTTGAACCATCCTCTTAAATTTAGCAGTTTTTGTATATTATTAAATGTTTTAAACAGTTTCTAGCATTCCAGGTGACATCTATTAATTTTTTAACTTTGGAGGACTATGAGTTATTGATAACAAGCCTACTATGAAACTAAGCATCCACCTATACTTCTGTGTATTTTTTTGAACCAACCTCTTAAATGTACCAGTTTTTGTATATTATTAGATGTTTTAAACAGTTTCTAGCGTTCCAGGCGACATCTGTTAATTCTTTAACTTTAGAGGACTATGAGTTATTGATAACAAGCCTACAATGAAACTAAGCATTCACCTATACTTATGTGTAGTTTTTTTAACCATCCTCTTAAATCTACCAGTTTTTGTATATTATTAGATTTTTAAACAGTTTCTAGCATTCCAGGTGACATCTATTAATTCTTTAACTTTAGAGGACTATGAGTTATTGATAACAAGCCTACTATGAAACTAAGTATCCACCTATACTTCTGTGTATTTTTCTGAACCATCCTCTTAAATGTACCCGTTTTTGTATATTATTAAATGTTTTAAACAGTTTCTAGAGTTCCAGGTGACATCTATTAATCTTTAATATTAGAGGACTATGAGTTATTGATAAGAAGCCTACTATGAAACTAAGCATTCATCTATACTTCTGTGTATTATTTTGAACCATCCTCTTAAATTTAGCAGTTTTTGTATATTATTAAATGTTTTAAACAGTTTCTAGCATTCCAGGTGACATCTATTAATTCCTTAACTTTAGAGGACTATGAGTTATTGATAACAAGCCTACTATGAAACTAAGCATCCACCTATACTTCTGTGTATTTTTTTGAACCATCCTCTTAAATGTACCAGTTTTGTATATTATTAAATGTTTTAAACAGTTTTTAGAGTTCCAGGTGACATCTATTAATCTTTAATTTTAGAGGACTATGAGTTATTGATAAGAAGCCTACTATGAAACTAAGCATTCACCTATACTTCTGTGTATTCTTTTTAACCATCCTTTTAAATGTAGCAGTTTTTGTGTATTATTAAATGTTTTAAACAGTGTCTAGCGTTCCAGGTGACATCTATTAATTCTTTAACTTTAGAGGACTATGAGTTATTGATAACAAGCCTACTATGAAACTAAGTATTCACCTATACTTCTGTGTATTCTTTTGAACCATCCTCTTAAATGTAGCAGTTTTGTATATTATTAAATGTTATAAACAGTTTCTAGCGTTCCATGTGACATCTATTAATTCTTTAATTTTAGAGGACTATGAGTTTTTGATTACAACCCTACCATGAAACTAAACATTTACCTATACTTATGTGTATTTTTTTGAACCATCCTCTTAAATGTACCAGTTTTTGTATATTATTAGATGTTTTAAACAGTTTCTAGCGTTCCAGGCGACATCTATTAATTCTTTAACTTTAGAGGACTATGAGTTATTGAAAACAAGCCTACAATGAAACTAAGCATTCATCTATACTTCTGTGTATTCTTTTGAACCATACTCTTAAATGTACCAGTTTTTGTATATTATTAAATGTTTTAAACAGTTTCTAGCGTTCCAGGCGACATCTATTAATTCTTTAACTTTAGAGGACTATGAGTTATTGAAAACAAGCCTACAATGAAACTAAGCATTCACCTATACTTATGTGTAGTTTTTTTAACCATCCTCTTAAATCTACCAGTTTTTGTATATTATTAGATTTTTAAACAGTTTCTAGCATTCCAGGTGATATCTATTAATTCTTTAACTTTAGAGGACTATGAGTTATTGATAACAAGCCTACTATGAAACTAAGCATTCACCTATACTTATGTGTAGTTTTTTTAACCATCCTCTTAAATCTACCAGTTTTTGTATATTATTAGATTTTTAAACAGTTTCTAGCATTCCAGGTGACATCTATTAATTCTTTAACTTTAGAGGACTATGAGTTATTGATAACAAGCCTACTATGAAACTAAGTATCCACCTATACTTCGGTGTATTTTTCGAACCATCCTCTTCAATGTACCCGTTTTTGTATATTATTAAATGTTTTAAACAGTTTCTAGAGTTCCAGGTGACATATATTAATCTTTAATGTTAGAGGACTATGAGTTATTGATAAGAAGCCTACTATGAAACTAAGCATTCATCTATACTTCTGTGTATTATTTTGAACCATCCTCTTAAATTTAGCAGTTTTTGTATATTATTAAATGTTTTAAACAGTTTCTAGCATTCCAGGTGACATCTATTAATTCTTTAACTTTAGAGGACTATGAGTTATTGATAACAAGCCTACTATGAAACTAAGCATCCACCTATACTTCTGTGTATTTTTTTGAACCATCCTCTTAAATGTACCAGTTTTGTATATTATTAAATGTTTTAAACAGTTTCTAGAGTTCCAGGTGACATCTATTAATCTTTAATATTCGAGGACTATGAGTTATTGATAAGAAGCCTACTATGAAACTAAGCATTCATCTATACTTCTATGTATTATTTTGAACCATCCTCTTAAATTTAGAAGTTTTTGTATATTATTAAATGTTTTAAACAGTTTGTAGCATTCCAGGTGACATCTATTAATCTTTAATTTTAGAAGACTATGAGTTATTGATAAGAAGCCTACTATGAAACTAAGCATTCATCTATACTTCTGTGTATTCTTTTGAACCATCCTCTTAAATGTACCAGTTTTGTATATTATTAAATGTTTTAAACAGTTTTTAGAGTTCCAGGTGACATCTATTAATCTTTAATTTTAGAGGACTATGAGTTATTGATAAGAAGCCTACAATGAAACTAAGCATTCATCTATACTTCTGTGTATTCTTTTGAACCATACTCTTAAATGTACCAGTTTTTGTATATTATTAAATGTTTTAAACAGTTTCTAGCGTTCCAGGCGACATCTATTAATTCTTTAACTTTAGAGGACTATGAGTTATTGATAACAAGCCTACAATGAAACTAAGCATTCACCTATACTTATGTGTAGTTTTTTTAACCATCCTCTTAAATCTACCAGTTTTTGTATATTATTAGATTTTTAAACAGTTTCTAGCATTCCAGGTGACATCTATTAATTCTTTAACTTTAGAGGACTATGAGTTATTGATAACAAGCCTACTATGAAACTAAGTATCCACCTATACTTCTGTGTATTTTTCTGAACCATCCTCTTAAATGTACCTGTTTTTATATATTATTAAATGTTTTAAACAGTTTCTAGAGTTCCAGGTGACATCTATTAATCTTTAATATTAGAGGACTATGAGTTATTGATAAGAAGCCTACTATGAAACTAAGCATTCATTTATACTTCTTTGTATTATTTTGAACCATCCTCTTAAATTTAGCAGTTTTTGTATATTATTAAATGTTTTAAACAGTTTCTAGCATTCCAGGTGACATCTATTAATTCTTTAACTTTAGAGGACTATGAGTTATTGATAACAAGCCTACTATGAAACTAAGCATCCACCTATACTTCTGTGTATTTTTTTGAACCATCCTCTTAAATGTAGCAGTTTTTGTATATTATTAAATGTTTTAAATAGTTTCTAGAGTTCCAGGTGACATCTATTAATTCTTTAACTTTAGAGGACTATGAGTTATTGATAACAAGCCTACTATGAAATTAAGCATTCACCTATACTTCTGTGTATTCTTTTTAACCATCCTTTTAAATGTAGCAGTTTTTGTATATTATTAAATGTTTTAAACAGTTTCTAGCGTTCCAGGTGACATCTATTAATTCTTTAACTTTAGAGGACTATGAGTTATTGATAACAAGCCTACTATGAAACTAAGCATTCACCTATACTTCTGTGTATTCTTTTGAACCATCCTCTTAAATGTAGCAGTTTTTGTATATTATTAAATGTTATAAACAGTTTCTAGCGTTCCATGTGACATCTATTAATTCTTTAATTTTAGAGGACTATGAGTTTTTGATTACAACCCTACCATGAAACTAAACATTTACCTATACTTATGTGTATTTTTTTGAACCATCCTCTTAAATGTACCAGTTTTTGTATATTATTAGATGTTTTAAACAGTTTCTAGCGTTCCAGGCAACATCTATTAATTCTTTAACTTTAGAGGACTATGTGTTATTGATAACAAGCCTACAATGAAACTAAGCATTCACCTATACTTATGTGTAGTTTTTTAAACCATCCTCTTAAATCTACCAGTTTTTGTATATTATTAGATTTTTAAACAGTTTCTAGCATTCCAGGTGATATCTATTAATTCTTTAACTTTAGAGTACTATGAGTTATTGATAACAAGCCTACTATGAAACTAAGCATCCACCTATAAATCTGTGTATTTTTCTGAACCATCCTCTTAAATGTACCAGTTTTTGTATATTATTAAATGTTTTAAACAGTTTCTAGAGTTCCAGGTGACATCTATTAATCTTTAATATTCGAGGACTATGAGTTATTGATAAGAAGCCTACTATGAAACTAAGCATTCATCTATACTTCTATGTATTATTTTGAACCATCCTCTTAAATTTAGAAGTTTTTGTATATTATTAAATGTTTTAAACAGTTTCTAGCATTCCAGGTGACATCTATTAATCTTTAATTTTAGAGGACTATGAGTTATTGATAAGAAGCCTACTATGAAACTAAGCATTCATCTATACTTCTGTGTATTCTTTTGAACCATCCTCTTAAATGTACCAGTTTTGTATATTATTAAATGTTTTAAACAGTTTTTAGAGTTCCAGGTGACATCTATTAATCTTTAATTTTAGAGGACTATGAGTTATTGATAAGAAGCCTACAATGAAACTAAGCATTCATCTATACTTCTGTGTATTCTTTTGAACCATACTCTTAAATGTACCAGTTTTTGTATATTATTAAATGTTTTAAACAGTTTCTAGCGTTCCAGGCGACATCTATTAATTCTTTAACTTTAGAGGACTATGAGTTATTGATAACAAGCCTACAATGAAACTAAGCATTCACCTATACTTATGTGTATTCTTTTTAACCATCCTTTTAAATGTAGCAGTTTTTGTATATTATTAAATGTTTTAAACAGTTTCTAGCGTTCCAGGTGACATCTATTAATTCTTTAACTTTAGAGGACTATGAGTTATTGATAACAAGCCTACTATGAAACTAAGCATTCACCTATACTTCTGTGTATTCTTTTGAACCATCCTCTTAAATGTAGCAGTTTTTGTATATTATTAAATGTTATAAACAGTTTCTAGCGTTCCATGTGACATCTATTAATTCTTTAATTTTAGAGGACTATGAGTTTTTGATTACAACCCTACCATGAAACTAAACATTTACCTATACTTATGTGTATTTTTTTGAACCATCCTCTTAAATGTACCAGTTTTTGTATATTATTAGATGTTTTAAACAGTTTCTAGCGTTCCAGGCGACATCTATTAATTCTTTAACTTTAGAGGACTATGAGTTATTGAAAACAAGCCTACAATGAAACTAAGCATTCATCTATACTTCTGTGTATTCTTTTGAACCATACTCTTAAATGTACCAGTTTTTGTATATTATTAAATGTTTTAAACAGTTTCTAGCGTTCCAGGCGACATCTATTAATTCTTTAACTTTAGAGGACTATGAGTTATTGAAAACAAGCCTACAATGAAACTAAGCATTCACCTATACTTATGTGTAGTTTTTTTAACCATCCTCTTAAATCTACCAGTTTTTGTATATTATTAGATTTTTAAACAGTTTCTAGCATTCCAGGTGATATCTATTAATTCTTTAACTTTAGAGGACTATGAGTTATTGATAACAAGCCTACTATGAAACTAAGCATTCACCTATACTTATGTGTAGTTTTTTTAACCATCCTCTTAAATCTACCAGTTTTTGTATATTATTAGATTTTTAAACAGTTTCTAGCATTCCAGGTGACATCTATTAATTCTTTAACTTTAGAGGACTATGAGTTATTGATAACAAGCCTACTATGAAACTAAGTATCCACCTATACTTCGGTGTATTTTTCGAACCATCCTCTTCAATGTACCCGTTTTTGTATATTATTAAATGTTTTAAACAGTTTCTAGAGTTCCAGGTGACATATATTAATCTTTAATGTTAGAGGACTATGAGTTATTGATAAGAAGCCTACTATGAAACTAAGCATTCATCTATACTTCTGTGTATTATTTTGAACCATCCTCTTAAATTTAGCAGTTTTTGTATATTATTAAATGTTTTAAACAGTTTCTAGCATTCCAGGTGACATCTATTAATTCTTTAACTTTAGAGGACTATGAGTTATTGATAACAAGCCTACTATGAAACTAAGCATCCACCTATACTTCTGTGTATTTTTTTGAACCATCCTCTTAAATGTACCAGTTTTGTATATTATTAAATGTTTTAAACAGTTTCTAGAGTTCCAGGTGACATCTATTAATCTTTAATTTTAGAGGACTATGAGTTATTGATAAGAAGCCTACTATGAAACTAAGCATTCATCTATACTTCTGTGTATTCTTTTGAACCATCCTCTTAAATGTACCAGTTTTTGTATATTATTAAATGTTTTAAACAGTTTCTAGAGTTCCAGGTGACATATATTAATCTTTAATATTAGAGCACTATGAGTTATTGATAAGAAGCCTACTATGAAACTAAGCATTCATCTATACTTCTGTGTATTATTTTGAACCATCCTCTTAAATTTAGCAGTTTTTGTATATTATTAAATGTTTTAAACAGTTTCTAGAGTTCCAGGTGACATCTATTAATCTTTAATTTTAGAGGACTATGAGTTATTGATAAGAAGCCTACTATGAAACTAAGCATTCATCTATACTTCTGTGTATTCTTTTGAACCATCCACTTAAATGTACCAGTTTTTGTATATTATTAGATATTTTAAACAGTTTCTAGCATTCCAGGTGACATCTATTAATTCTTTAACTTTAGAGGACTATGAGTTACTGATAACAAGCCTACTATGAAACTAAGTATCCACCTATACTTCTGTGTATTTTTCTGAACCATCCTCTTAAATGTACCCGTTTTTGTATATTATTAAATGTTTTAAACAGTTTCTAGAGTTCCAGGTGACAT
>NC_039368.1:96470940-96509494 GCF_003573695.1 Papaver somniferum
GATTATGTGGAGAGAGTGCATGGATTCAGGCGGTTCTCCGTAGATTGAGGACACTAACGCCTTCAGGTCGTAAACAACATCGTGACTCCCTGACTGTGCACCACTCAGAATAGATGTGACGCTTTAACTGGATAATATCTTTTCTGAAGAAGATTATCTCTGCTGTGACATTCACTACTGAATTCCAAGAATAATCTATCATTGTTCCTATTCGATGGTCGAATCCACGGCCTGATCCCATGGAATGGAAATAAAAATTGCTCATATTCCATGGTCGAATCCACGGCCTGATCCCATGGAATGGAAATAACAATTGCTCCTATTCGATGGTCGAATCCACGACCTGATCCCATGGAATGGCAATAACAATTGCTCCTATTTTATGGTCGAATCCATGGACTGATCCCATGGAACGGCAATAACAATTGCTCCTATTCAATGGTATAATCAACGGCCTGATCCCATGGAATGGCAATAACAATTGCTCCTATTCCATGGTCGAATCCACGGCCTGATCCCATGGAATGGAAATAAACAATTGTTCTGATTCTATGATCGAATCCATGGCTTGATCTCATAGAATAGCAACGAAACAACTTTATTATCTAACTACTCCGATTTAATAATCGAATCTACTAGTCTCATGAAATAGTAGTAGATAAATCTTAATTACTCCGATCCTATGGTCAAATCTATGATCCTATGGGATGGTAATGCTTGTTTTATTATCCTGATTTCATAGTCGAATCCACAGCTGATCCTATGAATTGATAATGAAACATCTACTCACTTTTATTACTCAGTTTTCATGAATTATTCTCCACTGAATTTCATAAATTGATAATAAATGCTCAACAACTGGGCATCTGGACCATCACTGAGTAAGCCCCACAAAAATGGTGCAAGTGTACTCGACAATGATGCGCGACTGAGCACCCGGATGCACGAATGAGTGTCCAAAAATATAAAACAACGAGGAATCCTTCGCAAAACAGGAAAAATATCAAATAATAATAATATAATAGGAGGCGCTCATGGTAGGCCCACTAGATGGTCGGCCGGTCGTTCCCTAGCCATGGTCGGTCCGCGCCTTTCCCATTATTTTTCTTATTTTATTATTATTGTGTGATCCCGCGAAAACTCCTTAGTTTGAGCAACTTTTATCGTGTTTGCAAAAACATGTGAATCCTCCATAACTTTGTGGATTCACCAAACAAATTATAAAATAAGGAAAAGTGTGCAGGACCGAGCATCCCTGCCGGCCGGCCATGCCCAAGCCGTGGCCGGTCCTACACCTCATAAATCCTTAGCTTTTTATAATTAGTATTCCTAACCTCTCGAAACTCCTCTGTTTCAATAAAACTCATGGATTCTCCATAACTTGGAGGATTCACCAAAAATAATAATAAATTAGAAAAAGGTGTGCGGGACCGGGCAACATGACCGGCCGGCCATGCCCTAACCGTGGCCGGTCTCACACCTTGCAATCCTAATCCTTCATAATTATTATTTCTTCTCAACTCGTGAAACACCCGGGTTTGAGCAAAACTCATGGATTCTCCATATCTTCAAGGATTCTCCATAACTTGGAGGATTCACCAAAAATAATAATGATAGGAAAAGGTGTGCGGGACCGGGCAACATGATCGACGACCATGCCCTAGTCGTGGCCGGTCCCACACCTTGCAATCATAATCCTTCATAATTATTATTTCTTCCCAACTCGTGAAACTCTCGGGTTTGAGCAAAATTCAAGGTTTCTCCATACTTTGGAGGTTTTCCCAAATTCTGAGTAATCTCACAAAAATAGGGAAAGGGGTGCGGGACCGGGCGACATGGACGGCCGGCCATGCCCTAGCCGTGGCCGGTACCACACCTTACGATCCCTAATTTTCATAAATTTGTAGTTTCTCATCTTGAGGAATCCTCCAGTTTTAACAAAATTCATGGTTTCTCCATACTTTGGAGGTTTTCCCAAACTTTGTGTAATCTCACAAAAAATAGAGAAAGGTGTGCGAGACCGGGCAACACGGCCGGCCAGCCATGCCCTAGCCGTGGCCGGTCCCACACCTTACAATCCCTAATTTTCATAAATTGGTATTTTCTCATCTTGAGGAATCCTCCAGTTTTAGAAAAATTCATGGTTTCTCCATATTTTCTCAAATATTGGCAAACCACGAAAAAGCCAAAAGTCAACATGGTCCCATGACCGACTAGGCTACTCACGAAAATATGTATATTAAAATATTTCTATTTTAATATTAACAAAATACGATGAGTTGAGCATACATGCTCATTCCACCAAAAATCAAGGATTTTCAGTAACTCTCCTGAAAATTCACTATGTTGCTCAAACGCACATCAGAAAATACTGAAACTTTCAGTATGGAAAAACGGACATCATGGAAACACGTGCATGCTTCCATGACCGACCAGGTTGTTCCTAGGACTTGCATGAAGCCGGTCTCACACATTTTCGCAATTCTGACCTAATTTGGTCAATTGCTCATACTGGGCCCCCACTTTCTCCAACCAACTGGAGAATCCTCCAAACGACCAAAAATTGGTCACGTGACCACTAGGAGACGGTCCCATGCCCTCTTGGTCGGTCCCATCTCTCTTACCTGGGTTCTACACCTAATGCTGAACCCAACAATATTTTCAGTAAATGGTGAATCCACCATTTAATCAGTACTCTTTCACCAACTCTCAAACTGAGAACCCTGGTGCGTTCTCACTCGAGAACTGGGCACCACATGGACGCTCATCATCCCATGTGGTCGGTCCCTCTAAGTCGCGACCAATCTTCAGTAATTTACCAATTGTTGAAGGATTGACCAAAATTAGGGTTTCGAACAAACGCTCGACGAATTACCATTCTGAGCAAGTTCAAACACAAAGTTATATTGATTCAGCAATCAACATCCAAATTAATGATATTCGGTAATTCACCAATATGTTTATTAATATTTTATTGGGTCACGCATCCATCGCTAATTTGCTGAATTTAGCAATACTTTCTCAATCCTCCAAAATTCAGTAAATTATCTGAATTGAGCAATACTTGCTCAATCCTCCAGTAAATCATCTGAATCGAGCAATACTTGCTCAATCCTCCGAAATTCAGTAAATTTGTTGAACTTAGCAATACTTTCTCAATCACTCAGCAAATGCTCAATATTCAGTAATCCTTCAAATTGAGCACTCACTCAATTACTCGAATATTCCACTGAGCAATTTGTCATTCAACCTGGACTCATTATCTAAATCAGTCAACACGACTATCTAAATGCACGTCTGTCATGCAGACTCCACGTGAGAAATCAATCACGTCATAAATGGGGGATATCACGTAGGGTTTTGGTATGGTGGCTTACAACACGTGGATTCATCCACAATGAGAAAAGTGAGTAAGTCGTGTCAACGGTTGAAGGAGTTAGCAAAGTAGTGGGTGAGTGATCGACCCCCTTTGCAGCGGTGCATCTGTGTGAGTTTAGGAAATTCGCTCGGTTCTAGGAATCTCCATCACCCGGCGGTTCCCTCACTCCCTAAAAAACCAGCAAACCGTTTTCCCCCATCCACAGATTGGCGACCACAGTGGGAGGTTAATATCTCGGTTGCAATCTCACATTTCAACAGAATGGTTGGTCTTAGGACTAACTCAACTGATTCAACTCCCAATCAAAACCCTTCGAATGGAAATGTTCCTCCTTCCAACACTCCATCCAATGGAATAGTCGGTGTGGAAATTCTGACCTTGATCTAATTGGCACGAATACAGGAAATTCACACAAGGAACATGGACTTAATGAAGGATACGCTGAACAACATATTGAATTTCCTCGTCAGACTAACATCAGATTTGAACGGCGTTCCGGCTCAGGAAATTCCGACGGTAATGGCAAACCCCTCAACTGATGATCATACTCGAGCCAACAGCTTCGCCACATATGAAAAGCCGGTGGAACAAGAAGTCACGCATTTGATCGAGAATCTGTGTGAACTCCTGCATTTCTCTAGAGATCAGCGCACGGACACGTTTGCTGCCCTCAACAAGATATCATCAGACATACGAATGGTTCCATCATCTACGGTAGTTGAATAGGTGTCCATGGTATCTGAAATTTTGGTCAACAACATCACCTTCACTGAGAAAGACCGAATGGTGGAGGAAGGACATAATCGAGCCCTGTTCGTAACTGCTTTCATCAAAGACTCCGAATTTCGGAGAGTTTTCATTGATACATGTGCTTCCACGAATCTTGTCACTACGAAGACTCTCAAGAAGGCCAAAGTCCCACAAAACAATATTTTTCATCATCCCATATTGATGATGGGTTTTTAAGGAAGTTAGAGTCACATGTACGGGTATGTCTATGTGGATCTGAAAGTAGGACCAATTCAGTATACTGTCAAGTTTCATGTGATCGAGAAAGACCCTGACTATCACATGATACTCGGAAGGTCATGGCTTCATGACAATAAAGTTGTTCCTTCGACGTACCATCAGTGTATGAAAGCTTTTCTCAACAACGAAATTGTACGTATCCCAGCTTCAGTGTCTCCCCATGCTCCGGTTTATGATGCTGAATTCCTGGAATCTTGAAAGAGCGTCCCAGAGCCTCCAAGCAAGATTTGTAGCATTCCACTCCCAAGTTGGAAATCCATTGAAAAATTCGACAAACCATCATCAACAGATGCTAAATCCGTCAAGGCGTCCACTACACCACTTAAGAGTCATCAGGGTCAAGGTACGGCTCATAGAAAGTCTAACTTTATTACTGATTATGACGCAGAAGGAAGAGTAATTTATCTCCGTTGCAAAGATTAGCAATTAACAGGGGAGGTCAATGAAAAGTCTCCCCTCCCTGAAGAATCATTCCAGAGTGAGCAATCACTCGACGAAGAAATCTGAGATGCACCGCGAAAGTTGCAAGATGTCACAGATTCCACAACTGATGACATTGAGACTATCAACATAGGAACGAACGAAGACCCAAGGCCAATTCTAATCAGTTCTTCTCTCACACCTGAGGAACGAGAAGGATTGATAGGTCTGTTGGAAGAATACCAAGACATCTTCGCCTGGACGTACGAAGAGATGCCCGGCTTGGATAATAAATTAGTCACTCATCATCTGCACATCACCCCGGGCTCCAAACCCGTCAAACAACCTCCAAGACAATTCAGGCACGAAGTTGAGGAACAAATCAAGATAGAGATCCAAAAACTACTAACAGCAGGATTCATCAATCCCATTCAACATCCAACATAGTTGACAAACATTGTCCCTGTCAAGAAGAAGAATGGACAGATCCGATGCTATGTAGATTTCAGGAACTTGAACAAGTGCTGCCCGAAGGATGACTTTCCATTGCCAAACATTGATATGATCGTCGATGCAAACAGCGGACATGACATGTTCTCGTTCATGGATGGTTACAGTGGATATAACCAAATCAAGATGTACGAACATGATACTAACAAGATTGCATTCCGAACTCACATTGAAAACTTCCACTACATAGTGATGCCTTTCGGGTTGAAGAATGCAGGAGCCACTTATCAACGAGCCATGACTGCAATATTTCATGACATGATGCACAAGCAAGTAGAAGATTACGTCGATGATGTGGTAATGAAATCGAAGACTCGAGCAACCCGCCTAGACATTCTGAGAAAAGTCTTCGAAAGATGCAGGAAATGTAAACTGAAGATGAATCCTCTGAAATGTGCTTTCGATGTTTCCTCCGGAAAGTTTCTTGGATTCCTGGTCACTGTAGAAGGAATCAAAGTCGATCCATAAAAAAACAAAATCCATCACTACCATGTCTCCCCCACAAACTGTAAAGGATCTCCAGAGTTTCATGGGAAAAGTTAACTACATTCGACGTTTCATTCCCAGACTGGCTCAATTTATTGCTTCATTTACTCCTCTGCTGAAGAAGGGAGCAATCTTCATATGGACGACCGTTCAACAAGAAGCATTTCAGAAAATACAACAAATATTGTTATCGCCTGCTGTCATGAAATCTCCAGTGCAAGGACGACCCCTGATACTTTACACAGCCTCAAGTGATGTCTCTATTGGAGCTCTCCTCGCTCAAGAGGATGAAGAAGGTATCGAACGACCAATCTATTACTTCAGTCGCACAATGAGGGATGCCCAACTCCGGTACCCAAAGGCTGAAAGGGCGTGTCTAGCATTGGTTCACGCAATTCAAAGATTCAGACATTATCTACTATCAAACAGAGTTGTGCTGGTGGCTAAAGCTGATCCTATAAAGTTTCTACTGTCGAAACCTGCACTGATTGGGAGACCAGCAAAATGGATACTTCAAATGTAAGAATTTAACATAACATGTGTCCCTCCAAAAGCAATCAAAGGACAAGCGGTCGCAGACTTACTTGTTGCTTTCCCCGGAGAAGAAATCACAATGTTACATGAGGAAGTTCCCGGTGAGTTCCCAGAAATTTTAATCATTCAGGAAGAAACGTGGTTGTTATATTTTGATGGGTCCGCCACTCCAAGCAATGATACTGGCGGAGCAGGCATTGTACTGGTGTCTCCATCTGGTGAAGTCTTCTCACATTCATTCAAGCTGGATTTCCACTGCACCAACAATTCAGCAGAATATAAAGCTTTTCTCCTAAGACTATCTTTGGCCAGGAAAGCAGGAGAAAAACACCTAGAGATCAGAGGAGACTCAAAGTTGCTGGTCAATCAAATGAATGGTGTATATTCTCTCAAAGAATTAATACTTGCTCCATTCAGAACTGAGGCACAACGACTATTAACTCATTTTTCTGATGCAACAATTATCCATACCGGCCGCACCAACAACCGACATGCGGATTGTCTAGCGACTCTGGCATCCAAACTACAATTTGAAGGATCCGAAAAGTCTATCATTATGCAAATACGCTCGGTATCATCCACCTGGCTTACTCAAGTCGAAGATGCTCCACTAAACGATTGGCGAACTCCCATCATCCATGAATTAAGCAATTCTCTTACAGAAGGGAAAATCATCCTCAAGGAATTGAAAAACTTTTTCCTGCTACATGGAGCATTATATTATCGCAATCCTGATGCATCACTATCACGATGCCTTGGAGATGAGGAAGACGGTGAAACAACTCAAGCGCATACATGAATAAGTATGTGGTCAAACCCTAGTAGTCACACTTTACAGGAGGCTTCAAAGACTCGGGTATTACTGGCCTTCCATGGAGGCTCAGTCGAGGATGCTTCAAGGGTCATGTCCCAATTGTCAGACACCACCTCATCATTTAGAGATTCTGACGACCCATCACACTGAGGATTGGAGAGAACAAAACATGAAGTATCTTCGTGACAACGATCTTCCAGCAGAAAAGAAAGCAGCAGTCAAGCTCATCCAGAAAGCCAAACGCTTCGTCTATTTGGAAGGGATTTTATACCGCAAAAGCTTTAGTGGGAATCTCCTGAGGTGCTTGGATGAACATGAAATTCCTACAATATTAAAAGAGATGCAAGAAGGTCAACACCAAGGAAAGAAGAAACTATTTCTCCAAATTCATGAGAAATATTATTGGCCAACCATGGAAGATGACGCATCCACTTATGTCCAGAGATGTCATCAATTCCAAGTTCATGGTAACCTCATTCACACTCCTTGTCTCCCATTAAATTCTGTGAACATTCCATGGTCATTCTACAGCTGGGGACTGGATATTATTGGGAAAATCAATCCAGCATCGGCGAAGCAACATGAATACATTATTACAGCAACTGAGTATTTCACCAAATGGGTTTAACCCATTCCTTTTCGAAGCACTACTGGAGTCACGATTGCGGCTTTCATCAAAGAATACATTATATGAAGATTTGGTATTCCTAAGCACATCATCACAGATAATGGAGGACCTTTCGCCAACAAAAATGTTATAGAATTGCTTGAGGAATATGGAATCAAACAGGTTTTCTCCATGCCATATTATCCCCAAGGAAACAGACAAGCAGAGAGCACCAACAAAACCTTGATCAGGATCCTCAGTCAAACAGTTCATGACAATCCACGAACATGGCATGAGGAATTAACCATGGCTTTGCGGGATTACCGTACTGCACCAAGAAGTTCGATTGGGACTTCGCCGTACTCCCTTGTCTATGGCACTGACGCTATTTTCCCAGCTGAGATCAAGATTCCCTCTGCAAGGATTGCAGCGGCCAGTGGAGTGTAGTGGAATGAAGCTGAAGTATCTAACTCGAGGATTGCTGAGTTAGATATGCTTGAATCGAGAAGGACCAAAGTAGAAAAATATGTGGAAACCTACAAACAGAGGATTTCCAAGGCATACAACAAAATGGTAAGACCTTGAACATTTCAAGTAGGAGATTTGGTTTTGAAAACAACAAAACATATCCAGCAAGACTTGTCCGCTCCCAAGTTCTCTCCTAAATGGGAAGGGCCTTATGTGGTCATCAAAGCAGTATCCAGCGGATACTACAAAATCCTAGCTATCAATGGAGGAGTTGAAGAAAACATCATCAATGGCAAGTGGATCAAGGCCTATTATGCTTGAGCAAACCTCAAAGTATTAAATTTCTACATGTAATTTTCGTTTTTCTCCAAAAGAATATGCAGCATGCTTATTCATTCAAAATTCTAAAGTGTTTCATACAAGAATCCTTAAACAATCTACTTTATTCAAAACCAAAATCTCAAACCTACACAAAAGGGATTTCTCTGAAACGCTCACTGAAAGGTGTCTAAAACACCTAATTTTATATCTAGTATTTATGCTTTCTTTGCTACTTTTCTTGTAAATTATGTATCTTATGTTTGTTTTTGAGTATTTAGGTACTTTGGAGTCATATGGAGCAAAAGAAGGAAGAAAGCACTATTTTGGAGCTATAAAGACATAAAGGTCAATCCACAAGCGATATTTAGAGCAGGCGAGGTTGTGCAAAAGGAGGGGAAATTGCTACGAAAAGTGCTAAAGAAATGGAGTCTATCAATGAAGGAAGACCAAGAGCCAAATTCATCTCGTCCAAATTAAGGATTTCTTATCACCATCTTTAAGAGAATTCAATTATGAAAATAACGCAAAAATAATGAGGTCATTCCGAGTTCGTATGAAGAAGTTATGAGCAAAATGGTGAACCAATTTGGATTAGATTTTCTGTTGGGCCTTATTGGGCCTGCACGAGAAGAGAAAGGAGGGATGCGTTTTGGGCTTGCTATGGACGTGAAAATTAGGGTTTTTGGTGGATTTTGAGGAGGTTAAGTATCCTAATTGGATAAGGATCAAGAGGAGGATATAAAAACTCTATATATAGAGAAGCCTAGATATCATATTAGATATCTTTACTTTTGTCTAGGATTTGCTTTGTTTTCTTCTTCTTTAATTATTTTATTGATTATGAACTCCATTGTTATGAGTAATTAAATTAAATACATAATTTGATTTCCCAATGCATGTTATTTGATTCTATGAATTAGTTTTATCTCGATTTTATTGTTTATGATTCATGGTTTATAATTACATATGATTTGATTGTTTTATTGGTTGAGTCCGAAATCAATCCGATTTGCTTTCAACTCTATAGCTATATTAGGGTTTTTAATACAAAAAAGTTGTTTGTCCCTGATTTTTGGTAGCATAATTGTGAGTGGTGCTTGTAGTGATACATCCTATTACCCACATATGAATCATAACCTTGGTTAAAACGAAGTAGTGTTTTTACACGTTTGTTTGCCTTGATGAGTCTTATTCCACAAATCTTAAAGCTTTTAGGGAGTTAAATTCAATTGTGCTTTTACACTTTGGGTTGCTTTTTGAAAAGAATTTACATAAGCGTCTTTTTAATGTGGTTGTGACGAAATTAGGGAATTAGCGGGATATTCTTGCGATCAAGGTATTCTAGGACTTTTAATAAAATAAGAGATTAAATTATCAATTCTATTCAATGATGAAAAATTCATGCTTGTGAATGATACTATCCCATGACCAATATCCTCTCCTTATTGATATTTCCACTTATTTACTTTGTTTTATTTTATTTTATTTTATTTGCTTAAACAAAATCCCCCCTTGGTTACCTAAGAAACTGAAATTTGCATAACAACAATTGCCTCTCTGTGGATACGAACTCTTTCCTACCACTTTCTACATTATTGTAGTTGAGTAAGGAAGTGAATTATTTTCACGGCTTAACAACCGATCAAATTTTGGCGTCGCTGCCGTGGAGGCAAACGACTAGTTATCAAGTTTTTAGTTTCTTTTTATTATTTTTGCTTTCTTTTTGTTTCTTGTCTCTTGTTTCTGATTTAGTTTTATGAGAATTTTTGTTTCAGGTACTTGATCATTGGCATTCAAACATCAAGTGTACCCAATCTATGTATGGTGGACAAGAGCATGCGCACAATAATTTTATGACTTTTGGATCTCAATCTTATGACAACTACCAACCATACATGGGATATAAACAAAACCAATCTTTTGGTTATGGACAATATTCCACATACCCTTTTGGTTATTCTCATACATATCAACCTTCTTATGGTAGGCATGTAAGTGAACAATCACTAGAAGAGGAGGATAGTTATGCTTCTAATCTTTCTAGTATTGCAGCTCTTCTTGGTGTAAGGCAACCTAGTTTGAAGGAACTTGAAAGAAGGTTCTATCAATTGATTGATGACGACCTAGCATCCGATGAAGAAATTTTAGAAGATAAAAGGGATTTAAGAAAGGAGCGTAATAGACGTTATTCTATGGGTTACGATGATGATTTTGAACCTTTTGAGAATCCTTGTAACAAGGATGAAGTTGTTCCAACTCCGGATCATAATAACGATCATTCGCCTATTCAAAAGGCGGAGTTTTGGAATATCGAAAACATCGTTTTAGATAGTGTAACGTTCGAGGGCGTTGAAGAAGTATTGATTGAGAACGAAACCAAGTTGACCAATATTGTGGAAGACCCAATTGAGCTTGCAAAGGATGGTAACGATGATGTTAATGCCGAGATTTTGGTTAAGGCAAAGACGGATGAAGAATACTTGAAAGTTTTGAAAAAGGACCACGATGTGCAAGAGGTACGTAATGTACTTGAATTTTCTAAGGATGAAGATGATACCGTAATACATAAGTTGCAAGGTTTGTCTAACCCGTTGCATATTATTTCTTCTCCTTTACCTCTTATTGGTTTGAATGTGTATGCTTCGAGAATATTGTTAAATGACTTTGTTTCTCGATTTACTCCATTAGAAACATTTGATTCTCATATTATGGATATTTGCAAACAAGAAACCATAGAAGTTCCTGATTTTTTATGTTCTTTATACACTTCCAATCGGAGAAAAGAATAAGTGTGGGGGAACTTTCTATGAGGCGATAGCTTCACTTCTATTTTCTTGTACTAATATTTGTGTGAAGAGAGTATTTGCAAAACAGGTTACATGGAAGGATCCCCAACTTTTCAGATTGTTGGTATATGGGAAGCCGGCTAAGGCGAACAAAGCAAGGAGCAAGTCGGGCTGACGACTTTAAACCAAGCGTTGAATGGGAGGCAACCCATAGGTTTTTTATTTTAATCTCTTTTATTTGCTGTTTTTAATGTTTTCATATCATATTTTTATCCCCATGTTTAATTTCATAGAGTCCGAATCTATTTTAGAAGAAATTGTTGACGAATCCCTTTTCGTCAGAAAAATTCAGACTGCACGTAGTTCGGTTCAGAGACCATAACTGTCAGAAGGTTTATCGAAACACTGTGCCCTTTTGACACTTTGTATAAAACACGTAGATGAACAACTTTTGTGAAATGGAATTTTTCCAAATTCCTTACCAATTTGTACAGTTTTTGCATTTAATCTGCTGCTATGTCAGAATTCAGAATTTTCGGTTTTGCACATTGAGGACAATGTGAAGTTTAAGTGTGGGGGGAGTATTTTGCATATAGAGTTTTTAGATTTTTTCCCAGTTTTGTTTTTTCTTGCATAAAACCTTCAACTTTTAAAGATAGTAGAGTCACTAGCATATTTCTAGGTATGTTTACATAGAGATTCTGACCGACATAACTGAACTTGGAAGTGATAGGGAACTACATTCGGATTTCTTACGAATTGGAGTGTTAAATAATGGATTTAATCATGCCGGTGATGCAAATTAGGTGCAGGGAGAAATGCATTATTAGAGTTGATGATCAATCATTAGTGGAGACTACCCGTTTTATATCATGTGAGGCACCGACCAAAATTTTGCTTCTTTTGAGTGTGTGTCACCGTACATTAATTCCAGGTAGAATGGTGAGCTACCCAACTTCCCACCAATTTTCAGCACTATTTTGATCTCTTGAGTGCTAACTTTGTCAATCATGAGGGTGACGTCTATAGACGAAAACCACTTTCTTGTAGTTTGATTTGCAGTTAGCATCGCTCTCGTCAACAACGGGTCCATAGAAACACAACCATCATCAACAAAGGAAGCAACATTAAAATATACAAGGAAAGTTGAATACGTTTGAGGTTTTCAAGCAACATACAATGGGCAGATTTTTATTTACAAGAGCGAAGAAAATCAAAAGATGAGAATTATATTGGAGTTTATGATACGGAGACAATACAAGTTGTGAAGAAGCAAACAGTAAAGTATTTATTCCATGGTTATAACAATTTCATTGTTTATTTTTATTTTTAATTTGTATTTTATTTTCTCTTGTCTCAGAAAAATAAAAATAAATAATAGAAACGAAAAAAAAAATCCATTTGTATTATTTTGGTTTGTTTATTTTATTTTTGCCTTTGTATTTATTTAATAAAGCAAATGGAACAAGAAAAATCCATAATGAAGTTTCAAGCAACAAGGAATTGAAGGCAAAGAGTTAAAAATTGTCGAAGTTTTACGAAGTTCAAGAGTTTATCATCAATAATTGAAGATCGAAGACGAAGACCAAGATGGAGAAGACGATCTGAAGACTACGTTTCTACTGGATGTTGTGAGAGTGATGCTTTCATCATTGCAATCAGATGTGAAGGTGGTAAGTACTCTCATCCTCTATTTTTAATAATAATGGTTGATTTCCTTTCTTAGAGATCATCAGAAATATTCTTGTTTTCCACGATTTTGTGGAGTCTCCAGAAATTATTCGGAAGGTTTTCTTCCCACCATTCAAGTGTGTAGGATCCTCTCTTCATTCCTACCTGCACACATGTGAGACCCATAAAAAAGCCGTCTTTTTTGAGTGCAATTATCATAAAATCCTATTATGTGAGGCAGAAGTCGAGGCGAAATGCTTATTGATCGCTCTCAAACACGCATTCTCTCATTATGGTGTGATTATTTCTCACTCAAGATTTAAGAATGAATATGTTCTTTGGTATTTCTAACTTCTTATTACTAGCATGCAGAAAATCTATGTCCTCATAGCTCTTTGGATGCTTGGGAAGCTGGAACGCTTTAAAGTTGGATTAGGTTTTGTGGGTATACCTCTCGTAAGCCCTGACGAGACTATAACTCATCCACTAGGGACACCTAGGGATTTAAAGGCTTGTTATTTATGCTAAAAGTGACCGTAGGCTCGACGAGACGGAGTTGTATGTATGTTTTATTTGATTTGCTCGAGGACTAGCAAAGTCTAAGTGTGGGGGAATTTGATAGGTGTCTAAAACACCTAATTTTATATCTAGTATTTATGCTTTCTTTGCTACTTTTCTTGTAAATTATGTATCTTATGTTTGTTTTTGAGTATTTAGGTACTTTGGAGTCATATGGAGCAAAAGAAGTAAGAAAGCACTCTTTTGGAGATATAAAGACATAAAGGTCAATCCACAAGCGATATTTAAAGCAGGCGAGGTTGGGCAAAAGGAGGGGAAATTGCTACGAAAAGTGCTAAAGAAATGGACTCTATCAATGAAGGAATACCAAGATCCAAATTCATCTCGTCCAAATTAAGGATTTATTATCACCATCCTTAATAGAATTCAATTATGAAAATAACGCAAAAAGAATGAGGTCGTTCCGAGTTCGTATGAAGAAGTTATGAGCAAAATGGTGAACCAATTTGGATTAGATTTTCTGTTGGGCCTTATTGGGCCTGCGCGAGAAGAGAAAGGAGGGATGCGTTTTGGGCTTGCTATGGACGTGAAAATTAGGGTTTTTGGTGGATTTTGAGGAGGTTAAGTATCCTAATTGGATAAGGATCAAGAGGAGGATATAAAAACTCTATATATAGGGAAGCCTAGATATCATAATAGATATCTCTACTTTTGTCTAGGGTTTGCTTTGTTTTCTTCTTCTTTAACTATTTTATTGATTATGAACTCCATTGTTATGAGTAACTAAATACATAATTGGTTATGGGATAAAAGTTGATTTCTCAATGCATGTTATTTGATTCTATGAATTAGTTTTGTCTCGATTTTATTGTTTATGATTCATGGTTTATAATTACATATGATTTGATTGTTTTATTGGTTGAGTCCGGAATCAATCCGATTTGCTTTCAACTCTATAGCTATATTAGGGTTTTCAATACCAAAAAATTGTTTGTCCCTGATTTTTGGTAGCATAATTTTGAGTGGTGCTTGTAGTGATACATCATATTACTCACATATGAATCATAACCTTGGTTAAAACGAAGTAGTGCTTTTACACGTTTGTTTGCCTTGATGAGTCTTATTCCACAAATCTTAAAGCTTTTAGGGAGTTAAATTCAATTGTGCTTTTACACTTTGGGTTGCTTTTTGAAAAGAATTTACATAAGCGTCTTTTTTATGTGGTTGTGATGAAATTAGGGAATTATAGGGATATTCTTGCGATCAAGGTATTCTAGGACTTTTAATAAAATAAGAGATTAAATTATCAATTCTATTCAATGATGAAAAATGCATGCTTGTGAATGATACTATCCCATGACCAATATCCTCTCCTTATTGATATTTCCACTTATTTACTTTGTTTTATTCTATTTTATTTTATTTTTTTAGACAAAATCCCCCATTGGTTACCTAAGAAACTGAAATGTGCATAACAACAATTGCCTCTCTGTGGATACGAACTCTTTCCTACCACTTTCTACATTATTGTAGTTGAGTAAGGAAGTGAATTATTTTTGACGGCTTGACAACCGATCACTCACTCAGAGCAAATCGTCCAATAGAGGATAATCACTGTACAAAACCCTGTCAAGCTTCTTCCGGAAATTTTTGGTTTTCACTTTCAAATTCTGAACCGCCCTCTCAACTCTTGCTGACTCCAAGGCAAGTGTATTATCCTCCTCCAGTATCGCAGTGGTTGCAGAAATTGCAACGGCAGCGGTCGCCGCCTTGTGGATTTTAATCATCTCGAGCCTACAACGAGCCAACCTATGTTGAACTGCAGGGTTTCACAGTTTGAAACCATCTCGTCCCATATGTGCAATTCATGATTCTTGACATCTCGCAGATGTGTCTGGTTCATTACTTCGATGATCGGCAACAACCCTGCAATTGTAGTCAGAAGGGTTGGTAAAAAGCCTTTCCATACTTCAGTCATAGCAATATGCCCGTACCTTCTCTATATTTTTGGTATACAAAGGCGCATGACACTTGGGAATGACGAATACTCCAACCACGTCATTATTCAGGCAATTGTTGATCATGGGAGCCTCGAATAAGAGTCCAGCTTTTGGGTATTCGTGAGTGTGAGCTCTCCCAACTTCCACAAAATCAGTGGAATCTTCGTCAACATGGTTGTTGCTACCGTCAACCACGGCCATAGATTTCCCATTCTTCTTCCCAGCTCCGACAACAACGTGAACGTCAACCTGCATTGCAGAATATTCAGAGAGCTGGGCAACACTCGGTCAAGAGAAACTTTCAGTTGAAAACTTACAGATGTTCCATCCCCGGCAGACCTATAACGCACAGGAGACCTGATAGTTCGTTTAGGTCTCAGACGTGATTCATTTTCCTGATTGCCCTGCAATGGATTACTTTTTTGATCAGGATCTCTGGTTACATGAAGAATAATGCAAAAACACGCTATACTCACCGGAATGGGCGTCCCAGGTTCATACTTTGTCGAACATTCATTCAGAGAAGAAGCGCTACTGCCAGACATGTTGATGGGAGATATGGTTATGATCAAAGTTTCTTCTGATAGTGCACAGAGGAGGAAGAGGTGTTGTATAAATATCAAACTCTAAGTGATCGAAAGTCAAGATATAGCAACGGGAGATAAAGTCAGTTGCGGTTTCTACTGAAACCCTAAATCTCGAGTCAAATACACGGAGATGCGAGAAAAGCGTGACAATACTGGGGACTGACAACTCAGATGCAGTCAACATTGCAGTTGTGGAATGATGACATGGAAGTTCATGTGCCTCCCTAGCCAACTCATATGATAATATTTCGTGAATCATCACTGCCTACATGGGTCTTGGCGTCATCTTTCAAGAAATTTTGCGAAAGAAATGAAGGATTACTGTTCAAATGATGATCCCTGAAGAAACATCCATACATGAATTTCATCAACACAATGAAATTGAAGCAACGGGATGATCAACATCTGCAAAAATGGTATTCCTCAATTCTTACCTATTTACGATTTCACAAACTTAGTGATAACAACGTAAAACTCCGAAAAAACTTGCTTGCTTCCTCAAACCTGCAAGAGTGAGCAATTTTAAAATCAAACACCTGACTTCACATGAAACCTTGAATGATTCATATAACCTTCCATATGAACATTCGTTGATTTTTGCGTGCGTGTACACCATAAAATCACCAAACTCATGTATACATTACGAGTTAACGAACTTACCGAATATTGTTTGCTTTCAACAATTTCCCAAAAATCAAAGATTGATTTTTAAATTTTAAAATAAAAACGTGAAAAAGTCACGTATTCTTTTTAAAAAAAAATCGTGAAAAATAACTCACGTAAAAAAAAAAAAACTTTTTGCTCAATTGAGCATTCGTCTGCGAAACGAGGGTATTTCCTATTTTTACAAGAATCCACATGTTTCAAATAAATTTTGAAAGTTCATAAAAAAACTTTTATCATGAACTCCAGCTCTTTTCAAAAATCCTTTAAATCCTAAGGATTATTATTTACTTTTACGAACAAACCTACGTTCTCAAAAGTATCTACGAAATTAATGCTCAAAAACAAACTTGATTTTTCATGAAACCTAATAAACAAAACTTTTGCTACTGCAACTAGACCATGTCTATACAAAATTTTTGGTGTTTCACCCATATTAAGGATTTTTGCTCATTCCTTCGATAATGAATAAACGTGCATATACATACGTTTTCTAAAAATCCTTCATAAATCCTACGCATACATGCAACCATGGGATTTTGGATATGTGAACAATTCATCAATCATGAAACCTACAACAATTTTTTTTTACCCAGACGTACCTGTCGGCGTCGGCCAGAACTTGGCCGGACGGTGGTCGGTCGGTCGGTGGCGGCGCTGGTACTCCGGCGACTTTCTCCTGTTGCTGCTGAAATCTTGAAGCTGAGGATGAAGCTTGGTCGACCAAAAACAAAATAAATCTTAGGGTTATTCCCTTTTATATCAAACTTATTTCCAAAACCTAATAGGACATGGGTTTCTTTTTTTGGGCTTAGACCCATAAATCCTAAACCGACCATAACTAGGCTTCTCCATACACAAATCAGCAGTGCATCATCTCTCCACACTCACGGGATGACGCTCCATCTTACTATCATGATCCTCATCAGTGCATTTGCTCGTACATGACATCATTAGGGTAAATCGAGGATTCTGAAACACCTTTATAGATTGAGTTCAACCAGATGTCATCGACTAAAAATCACCATTCAGTGCATTACTGCGGAACATGACTGTTCCTCACTAAGCAGGGGAATTAATGTAGATGGTGGATTTTCAACAAAGGGAAAAACCGTAAAATCACGAGGCATGTTTTTGACACGGCTTTCAGGCATGCAACGATTCATATTTTACGAAGCCATGATGAATATGTTTTCGAAAGGCCTCCACTAGCTGAGGGTTCGATCCTGACATTTCATCGTGACCTCTATGCAGAATAACATATTTGAGCGGTTCTCCGAAGATTGAGAACTTAACGCCTTCAGGACGTCGGTGATGCTCACTGTTCCCTGACTGCAGGAGAGCGACCCACCTCCACATAGAAGAATAGTTGGGCGGCAGACGCCTTCAGGACGTCGGTGACACTTCACCGTTACCTGATTATGTAGAGAGAGTGCATGGATTCAGGCGGTTCTCCGTATATTGAGAACACTGACGCTTTCAGGTCGTAAACAACATCGTGACTCCCTGACTGTGCACTACTCAGAATAGATGTGTTGCTTTAACTGGATAATATCTTTTCTGAAGAAGATTATCTCTGCTGTGATATTCACTACTGAATTCCCAGAATAATCTATCATTGTCCTATTCCATGGTCGAATCCACGGCATGATCCCATGGAATGGCAATAACAATTGCTCCTATTCCATGGTCGAATCCACAACCTAATCCCATGGGATGGCAATAACAATTGCTCCTATTCCATGATCGAATCCACGGTCTGATCCCATGGAATGGCAATAACAATTGCTCATATTCCACGGTCAAATCAACGGCCTGATCCCATGGAATGATAATAACAATTGATCCTATTCCATGGTCGAATCCACGGCTTGATCCCATGGAATGGCAATAAACAACTGTTCTGATTCTATGATCGAATCCACGACTTGATCTCATAGAATAGCAATGAAATAACTTTATTATCTCACTACTCCGATTTCATGATCGAATCCACTGGTCTAATGAAATAGTAGTAGATAAATCTTAATTACTCTGATCCTATGGTCGAATCTATAATCCCATGGGACGGTAATGCTTGTTTTATTATCCTGATTTCGTAGTCGAATCCACAGCTGATCCTATGAAGTAATAATGAAACATCTACTCAATTTTATTACTCAGTTTCATGAATTATTCTCCACTGAATTTCATAAATTTATAATTCAAAAATCAACAATAGAAGAGAATGATTCAAAAATCAAAGTTGAAGTTATAAGAGCAAATGATATAAGTTGTTAAAATACGTGATACCAAGACATCACAAGTTGCGAAGATCCAAGTTTTGAAAGTCCTTCTCTCATGGCCATGTAAATTTTTGTCTTGTAATTTTTTGTTCATAAAAAAAAAAATGAATGAAAAATGAAAAATAAAATAAAATGAAACATCATTACGTTCTTTTTGTTCAATAAGGCCATAGGGAAGAAGAAATTTATAAGTCAAGCAAGAAATCGAAGAGAAGAGTTAATTGTCAAGGTTCTATGAGGTTCGAGAGTTTATCATCAACAGTTGAAGACCGAAGAAGACGTTATTTCTACTGAGCACTGTGAGAGAGTCGAAGAAAGATGCATTTTGGTTGCTTTGTTAGTCTGCTTTCAATCTGGCACAAGATCTTTCTAGCACTGGTTTAACTCATCACACGTAATTAGTCCAGCTGTGTAGCAGATGTCCCTCTCATTTTTATCTCTCTCCTAATCTTATCCAGCTGTAAAGCAGCGGACGCATCTTACAATGTTTATCTAGCTGTGTAGCGGATATCTCTTTATCTAGCAGTCGTGTGGATGTGTCTCCCCTTTTCTTCAGTCAGCTTTAGAGCTGACACCTTTAATTTCTTCGGCATTCTACTTACTTGGAGATACATTGAGAATATGTATGTCCTCATAGCTCTTTGGATACTTGTGACCAATTAGGAGTAAAGGTTTTGTGGGTACACCTCTGGTAAACCCTCCCGAGACTAACTCGGTCACTAGGGACACCTAGTGAATTAGGATTTTATTTTCCATATTAGTTTTGCTCGAGGACTAGCAAATAATAAGTTTGGGGGTGTTGATAGACACATTTATATGTCTCAATTGTATGTATTGTTAGTACTCGATTTTCTATTTATTTTGTTATTTTATGTCTTTGTAGGTATTTTTAAAGAAATAAGCTCTTGCGGCAAAATTGGCTCGAAAAGTGGTGTTTTACACCCCAGAATAAAGTACTAAAGGCACCCAGGAAACACCCCGGAGGAGTGTTAAAAGCGCCCCAAAAATGTGCCAGAGAAACCCCAGAAAAATTACTATTCACGCCCAAAAATTACTATTTGCACCCCATAAGGCAAGTGCTAAAGGGACACCCGTAGAGGATTAGGGGGAGGGCATCTTCTTCCCAGAAATTCAAAAATGAATTTTGGCGGGAAAACGGTTCTCATCTACTATGTGATTTTTCGATCAAAGTTTGAAGGAGTTCTGGGTAGACTAAAGGGCTGAAACTTCATGGGTAGTTGTGATATGTCCTAACAAAGCTATTATGGGTGTTTGTTTCGATCGAATTTGGCTAGATAACTTGGTTTTAATCCAAACAGGGAGTTAGAGGAAAAACATGAGCTTGCACGGGTTGTGAGGAATTCAAACGTGTACTGCACGTGTTTGGAAGAGTTAATCGATATTATGTAGCGTGAAGAAGGTATAGAGGGAAAGAAATACAGCTGCATGCGCGTGGAAGATCAAAAAATGGAAACTTTGGCCGTGGAGAATAATATTGATAAATGAAGATTATTTGGGAGATATGGCGTGATTAAATGAGGATTAGGAGTATAAATATATATATCAAGGTACAAGAGAGGGGTGTCGAGAGTTGGAGGTCGAGAGGATAGCTCAGGAGCAAGAAATCACGAGTTGATCAAACTCTGTTTCTGCTACTGCTGATGATGAAGAACACCAAGAACACGAAGAACAGACTGGCGTAGACAGTCGTTAATCAACAGTGTCTAAGACGCACACTGGAGGGTCGCAATGCAGTCTCAACATCAGCAACACCTGTCTCTTATCGTTCTTTTTGTGACGCCTTTTGTGGGTCGTACATTCACTGTTTTACTCATTTTTATCATGTTAATCAACTTTTGAGCAACAAACATGTATTTTGAGCAAGTGATTAATATGAGAAGCTAAATCCCAACACTGGGACGACGGATGGAGCCCTATTTCACGCATGTGGTAATTTTAATAATTCTTTTCATGACTTTTGCACTTGTTTTTAATTGATTTATGGTTCAAATTAATTAGTTATCATTTTATTTGATGGGTCATGCTTGCTTAAATGTTTGATGTTCCATGCTTACGATTTATAACTAATATTTTGAGAATATATATTGGCAAAGAATAAGAGTCCATATTTTTAATATTTGAGCTATAATTGCATGAAATTATTATTTGAATCACATGAATGGAATTTGGTGAAATTCTTAGTCCCAGTACCTCTCACCATTGTTAATATTATTTTCTGTATATAATTTTATCAAACCTTTAAATTTAATCTTCACAAATCTTTGAGTTCGAATCCTATTTACTACAACCCCATCAAAAAATTATAATCATTTTGGCGCCGCCGATGCGGATTTGTGCTTAGGTAGAATTTTTAGGTTTTTATTTTTTTTTATTATTTCATTTGTTCTTTTTACGTCTCTTTGATTGTGTCTTAGTATTATAGGTTTGAAGTTGGATACTAAAGACATTGGAATCAAAGCTTAAAGCTAAAAGAGAAGGAAAAAAGACAAAGCAAAAAAAAAAAAGAGAGAAAAAAAAGAGAGAATTATTATTTATTTTTTTATTTTTTTAAGAGACTTTCCATTTTTTTTATTTTTTTTGTAATATTTATTATTATTTTTGTATTTCTTTTCATTGGACTGGACTTTGAACATTTTAAACCCTACGGAAGGGTTATAATTTTTTTTTAAATTATAACTGTTTGCAGGGAAGGACGACGATTACAATATCGTCTCGGCCCCTCGGGTTCGCACACTGACACCGGAGTCAGTGGCACGAGTCGACTACAGCGGTTTCTCCCGTCTGGTACGGGAGGTAAACTTCTAAACACCCGCGAATCTCCTGTCAGCGGGTTTACTGTCTGCCTTAAGGTGATTATATGTTGAGGACTGAACCGACTGCTTTAATTTCCTAGTAAAGGGCAAGAACTGGCCATATAAGATAAGGGTTCGGATTTCATCACCGTTCCCTTCTTGCCCGCCTTAGGTAAATGAAACCTAACGCGAACCCAAGCTTAAAATTTGATTAGAACGAGACCGATAGGGTAACGAGCTTAGTAGGAAAGTCGTTCGAAAAATATTGGTTACTCTTTTAGCATACTTCGAAGTTCATGATGGTTTCTGTGAGTTGAATGCGTGACTGCGCCGCCTTGTGATAGCGGTGAGGCCTTGGGTATCAAAGCTCCACTGAGCTTCCCTCGCCTCAATTCAACTTAATTTGACTTGGATTGATTCCAGAGGGGTTTGCTTAAATTGTAACGCATTCCCTTTCGAAGGATTATAAGATGGTCTAGAAACAATCTAAGTGGAGCCATCATGCTTTTTATTTGCTAGAAATCAGTAGGTTTGATTTGGTCGAGTCATCCTTGTTTGTGATTGTGTAGAATTCCCTTGCAATTAAGAATGTCGAACTGGTATGACAGAAGCCAATACAATGAGTATCGATCTGAATTTGAATATGGACATCATCATTTTTATGACCATGGTGGGAACAGTAGTTGGTAACGCCAACCTTTTCAAGGTTATGGTTCATACCATGGTGAGCCCAATTACTATCCACACGCGAATTGGTCTTACGAGCAAGAAAATCAGGAACATTGTAGTACTGGTTACTCGTTTTTGGAAACTAGTCCTGATTATGATATTTCTGAACCTGTTCCACTCTAGAAGATACCCAACAACGGATCGAAAGGACGTATAAACGTTTAGTTGCAATGAATAGGTCAAAAGAAGAGTGTACACGATATTCTGAGATGATAAACGAGAGTGGATAAGTGTTATGCTCAGTGAAATTCAGGCACGTCTAGAGGCAGAAAATGAACAGTTGGCTAATGCTGCTCGAAATAATCTAAATTTCCAACTTTTGAGAAACAAACATGTATTTTGAGCAAGTGATTAATATGAGAAGCTAAATCCCAACACTGGGACGACGGATGGAGCCCTATTTCACGCATGTGGTAATTTTAATAATTCTTTTTATGATTTTTGCACTTGTTTTAAATTGATTTATGGTTCGAATTAATTAGTTATCATTTTATTTGATGGGTCATGCTTGCTTAAATGTTTGATGTTCCATGCTTACGATTTATAACTAATATTTTGAGAATATATATTGGCAAAGAATAAGAGTCCATATTTTTAATATTTGAACTATAATTGCATGGAATTATTATTTGAATCACATGAATGGAATTTGGTGAAATTCTTAGTCCCAGTACCTCTAACCATTTTTAATATTTTTTTTGTATATAATTTTATTAAACCTTTAAATTTAATCTTCACAAATCTTTGAGTTCGAATCCTATTTACTACAACCCCATCAAAAAATTATAATCAATGCCCTAGCCGTGGCCGGTCCCACACCTTACAATCCCTAATTTTCATAAATTGGTAGTTTCTCATCTTGAGGAATCCTCCAGTTTTAAAAAATTCATGGTTTCTCCATACTTTGGAGGTTTTCCCAAACTTTGTGTAATCTCACAAAAAATAGGGAAAGGTGTGCGAGACGGGGCAATATGGACGGCCATCCATGCCCTAGATGTGGCCGGTCCCACACCTTACAATCCCTAATTTTCATAAATTGGTATTTTCCCATCTTGAGGAATCATCTAGTTTTATCAAAATTCATGGTTTCTCCATATTTTCTCAAATATTGCGCAAACCACGATAAAGCCAAAAGTCAACATGGTCCCATGACCGACTAGGCTACTCACGAAAATATGTATATTAAAATATTTCTATTTTAATATTCACAAAATACGATGAGTTGAGCATACATGCTCATTCCACCAAAAGTCAAGAATTTTCAGTAACTCTCCTGAAAATTCACTATGTTGCTCAAATGCACATCAGAAAATACTGAAACTTTCAGTATGAAAACACGGACATCATGGAAACACGTGCATACTTCCATGATCGACCAGGTTGTTCCTAGGACTTGCATGAAGCCGGTCTCACACGTTTTCGCAATTCTGACGTAATTTGCTCAATTGCTCATACTGGGCCCGAACTTTCTCCAACCAACTGGAGAATCCTCCAAACGACCAACAATTGGTCACATGACCACTAGAAGCCGGTCCCATTCCTTCTTGGTCGGTCCCATCTCTCTTACCTGGGTTCTACACCTAATGCTGAACCCAACAATATTTTTCAGTAAATGGTGAATCCACCATTTAATCAGTATACTTTCACCAACTCTCAAACTGAGAACCCTGGTGCGTGCTCACTCGAGCACTGGGCACCACATGGACGCTCATCATCCCATGTGGTCGGTCCCTCTAAGTCGCGACCAATCTTCAGTAATTTACCATTTGTCGAAGGATTGACCAAAATTAGGGTTTCGAACAAACGCTCGACGAATTACCATTCTGAGCAAGTTCAAACACAAAGTTATATTGATTCAGCAATCAACATCCAAATTAATGATATTCGGTAATTCACCAATATGTTTTATTAATATTTTATTGGGTCACGCATCCATCGGTAATTTGCTGAATTGAGCAATACTTGCTCAATCCTCCAAAATTCAGTAAATTATCTGAATTGAGCAATACTTGCTCAATCCTCCAGTAAATCATCTGAATCGAGCAATACTTGCTCAATCCGAAATTCAGTAAATTTGTTGAAATTAGCAATACTTGCTCAATCGCTCAACAAATGCTCAATATTCAATAATCCTTCAAATTGAGCACTCACTCAATTACTCGAATATTCCACTGAGCAATTTGTCATTCAACCTGGACTCATTGTCTAAATCAGTCAACACGACTATCTAAATGCACGTCTGTCATGCAGACTCCACGTGAGAAATCAATCACGTCACAAATGGGGGATATCACGTAGGGTTTTGGTCTGGTGGCCTACAACACGTGGATTCATCCATAATGAGAAACGTGAGTAAGTCGTGTCAACGGTTGAAGGAGTTAGCAAAGTAGTAGGTGAGTGATCGACCAAAGTCTCCGCACAACCTGGAACTGGATTCACCATGATCTCCCACTTTCCCACTCTTTCACTCAAAAAACCGTCACACTTATATGGATCATGGTGTTCATCATTCTCGCAATATAAATAAGTATCTGAATCCATGATTGAAGGATAATGAATTACGACATCAGTAATCATCCACACAGAATTTCTCGAGCAATTACTCTCATAAATTACATCAATCACTCAGAACTCAACTTCAGCAGTTCTTCAATTTGCAGAAACCTTCAACACACCCACAATCCTTGATCATCATTGATCCCACACAATTCTCATCTTCCCTCCTACATATCAACCCATCTCTCTCTTTGCGACCGAATTGACTCTCGAACGACCATTGTCTTGGTTTAGGCCGGAGTCATACAGATTGATTTCCCGAATCTAAGCACCCCCTTTGCAGCGGTGCATCTGTGTGAGGTTAGGCAGTTCGCTCGGTTCGAGGATCTCCATCACCCTGTGGTTCCCTCACTCCCTAAAAAAACAGCAAACCGTTTTCCCCCATTTACAATAGTTATATTAACTAAACCACTATCTAAAGATTTACTTACTAATCTCTGTTTATAGTATTATTTACAGAGAAAATAGTAGGAACCATGTCCTATCCTCAAGAATAGAATCACAATCCGCCATAACAAGGTATACATCTACATAAATTTGGAAAATAACAAAGTTTTCTTATTACAACAGATAAAGTTTGAGAGAAATCAAATATATGGTTTTGGAGAATAGTAGAAAGAGAAAAATATATCCCCACAAAAAAAATAGTTAAAATTTTGAATCAAAATAGTCTAATAGATGAAGAACGGGTCGTTATCAAACAATTAACGTTAGGTACGACACATCAAAAGAAACCCTACACGAGGCGCCCTTTTCCTTGATAGAAAACCAACGAATTCCAATGGAAAATATGAGTTGGAAAAATATAGTGAAGAATAATAATAAACCATATTTTCACAGTATTATTCGATTGAGTTTTATGAATCTACAAAAGATCGAATCAAAGATCATTACATTTTTTTTTTAATTTTTTTTTAGAAAACTATCCATGGCAAAGGCACACTGGGCAGTAAATTTTATTAAAAACCAGATAAAAAGGAGGGGGACTAGACCTTACCTCCAAGAAGAAAGGGATAAAAATCAAAGAACGGGAAAATAAAACAAATAAAAAATTAAAAGTTACATATTACAAAAACGGTAAAGCGGAAAGATTGAATTATTTACACTGAAAATAGAAGAAAAAACATGAGCTGGCAAAGTTTAGACAATACTAAAAACTAGAAAAAACTGGAATGATATCACATTTATCCAACTTTTAGAATTTGATGACACCGACAAAATCAACAATCTAGGAAAAAAGTTTACACTCATCTGTTGTCGTGTGACAGTATATACTTGAGGCTTATTTATTGGGGAAAATTTTCAGATTCCAATGAAGCGGCGAATGTAAAAGAACTAAAAAGACATCTTTGCAGCATTAAAAGAATAGGTAATTTATATTTTGAAGAAGAAAATACTAAAATAAAGATACGCAGAAATGATTTTATTCCTGGGAAAACAAGTAACATAGAAAATATAAAGATGGCATGATAATATGAGTATTTTCTCAAATCATGGATCTGAAGATCAAATAGAAGAACTTGGGAAAAATTATTACAAAGAAGAACAAAAATTTGAAGAAAAAAAAGTAGGTCGTGAATGTTCAAAGGATATTTACAGCAAAAATACAGTATTAACATGGGAAGTCGAGCGCAATTCAAAGACGTAGATTTGGTTTTAGATTAAATGACTAGCAGAAATCAAATATGATTAAAATGTAATGTCATGCTATGTTTTAGTGAAACTTTATGGTTGTTTTAATGTGGTTTTTCAATCAACATATGTCACTGCTTTTTTATTTTGGTTGAACGTAATGTATGTACCAATGCAAACTAAAATAGTTATGAAATGCCTATGTAGGACTTTTAATTTATTTTATTTTGGGATTATTGATTTACTCTTTTGTAAGAGTTAAAAAATTTCGCACGTAATTCTATTGTAGTGATCTTTAATCCAATATCTTTTTATAAGCAGAAATACATTATATTTTCCTATCAGAGTATATTTCATGACATACTTTTTATTCATTTAGTTTAGATGAATATTAGGTGTTTAGTGAGACAATATTGCAGTATTTTTTATATTGAATTGTATTCCATAAAATACATGTGAAGGTCATGAGGATCTAAGTAATGAAATCGACTACATTGTAGTCTTTTAAAAGTAATTGGATTATTTAACTAAGTTAAATTGTAGTCATTTTCAATGTATGTACACTTAAAAATATAACGACAGGTTGATCCGAGGCCGTAAGACTCCGGTGATACATAGTAAATATATAAAAAACAATACTTTTTGAGTTTAAAATTTGGGCTTTTTGATCCCCTAATTTGGGGCCTAGGCCAATTTTTGGGGGGCCTGTTACTAGATGACAAAAAAGCTCATTAGAAATAAATTTCACACAACTTCTTATCCAACTATTATCTAACTACCCATTTTATCCCTGATTAATTAGCGTTAATTATTCGTATTAGATGTTAATTATGTTTTAGATGTGAAATCAACAAATGTTAAATCGATCTTAAAACACCCTAAAAATTTTGATTTTTTTTCGTAAACAGTACTCAAAATCGATTTATGTTCATGCACTCGTAAACGGTTTTTGGGTTGGTGTTTTCGAAATTAGTAGAGGACTTCCAGAATCGGTTAAAGTGTGCATAAAAAAATCTGATTACTACAATTGGAGAGTTTAACCGATTGTTATCTTTCACAAGAATTTTTTTATTTCACTCATTTCATTATTGTAGGAATCACAGATACATTTAGCACATGAGTATAAACTTTTTGAATTTGTTTCTCCATTTTATATGAAGTTGAGGTTGGGATGGTGTTGGAACAGTCACCGTTTTCACACCTGCAAAACAAAGGTTAAACTCAAAGAACTCTATTGCGGCTGAGTCACGACCACATCGCTCTCTTTAAGATGTTTCGTGGTTCTGCCTTGAGTTTTATGCAAGCAGTTCTTTCTTCGTCACAACGTCCCCAGAATAAAACAACCGAGAAAATTAACTTTCTTCAATCTCTCACGCACACTATGAGAGATTGACCAGTTCCATTATTTCTAATCTTTCTCGGAACTTTGGTCTCTTGATTCAGAAATTATTTGTGGCGCCCGTATTTCGTGCACCCAATGCACCCAATGCACCCAACCTTAGGTGGCACACATCGAAAATTTATTAAAGTTTACACGTTTCTTTCTTCGTATGAATCACATCATTCTTTTTTCCTCTCCATCTACTATACACTTATATACTTTAGGGAATATGTGATGGGAAAAAAATCATCACACAATCCAGTTAAGATCCGATCTTGAAAAGTATCATTTTCTTCCAAGAAAACAAACTTCAGAAACAATTCTCAAGCATATCGTTACTGCACTCGAATGCGGCTGTCGTTCTTTATAATGGAAGAAGATTTTACTCTTGTTCGATATTGGCTACATCGTATGATGAGACCAATGAACAATGGCAATTTCTGGGAAAGAGTATTGGAACATTTTGTAGCATCGCGGAACGAAGCAATAAGAAACATTAAGAGCCTAGAACTAAGAATTTCATTCATCATAAAGGAAGTCAAACATTATAAGGAAGTATTGTGGATGGTTAATCGTAGCAATTCTGGATTATCCAAAGAAGAACTAGTGAGTATTTTACTGGTAGGTGTCTAAAACACCTAATTTTATATCTAGTATTTATGCTTTCTTTGCTACTTTTCTTGTAAATTATGTATCTTATGTTTGTTTTTGAGTATTTAGGTACTTAGGAGTCATATGAAGCAAAATAAGGAAGAAAACACTCTTTTGGAGCTAAAAAGACATAAAGGTCAATCCATGGGCGATATTTGGAGCAGGCAAGGTTATGCAAAAGGAGGGGAAATTGCTACGAAAAGTGCTAAAGAAGTGAAGTATATCAATGAAGGAAGACAAAGAGCAAAATTTATCTCGTCCAAATTAAGGATTTCTTATCACCGTCTTTAAGAGAATTAAATTATGAAAATAACGCAAAAATAATGAGGTCATTCCGAGTTCGTACGAAGAAGTTATGAGCAAAATGTTGAACCAATTTGGATTAGATTTTCTGTTGGGCCTTATTGGGCCTGCGCGAGAAGAGAAAGGAGGGATGCGTTTTGGGCTTGCTATGGACGTGAAAATTAGGGTTTTGGTGGATTTTGAGGAGGTTAAGTATCCTAATTGGATAAGGATCAAGAGGAGGATATAAAAACTCTATATATAGGGAAGCCTAGATATCATAATAGATATATCTCTTTTTCTACTTTTGCCTAGGGTTTAGAAACATGTTAGGTTTTCTCTTCCTTCTTGTCATGAACTCCATGAATACGAGCTAAGTTTTTATTATTGGTTAAGGAATAAGTTGGAATTCCAACCATGGGTTTTTATGCAATAAATTAGTTTTATCTCCCTATTTTTTTGCTTATGATTTACTATTGATATAGTTATGATTTGAATGCTAGTTTTGTCAAGTTGCAAATTGGCAGAACTCGTAATCATATCTATTGCTAGTTTAGGGTTTATTATACGTAAATGTGATACACCTTGAATGAAAGTAGCATATTTGTGATTATTGCTTGTAGTGATACATCCTAGTAGTCACAAGTGTTTCATAACCTTTGTTAGATCGGATTAGTGCTTTTACACGTTCGATTACTTTGATTAGTCTTATTCCATAGAATTCAATGCTTTTAGGGAGTTAAACTTAATTGTGCTTTTACACTTTAGGTTGCTTTCTAGGAAGAATTCACATATGCATCTTTTAATGTGGTTGTGATGAAAAGAGGGAATTAACGAGATATACTTGCGATCAAGATATCTTAGGACTTTTAATAAAATTGAGATTAAATATTAATTCTAGTTATTGTTTCGAAAACATGTTTGTGAATGAAGATGGATCCTTAACCAATGCTTTCACATCTTTGAATTTATTTGTTTACTTTTCTTTATTTGCTTTTATATTTATTTTAGTTACATAAATCAGAAAACCCCCTTTGTTTACCTTCCTTGTTTTGCTTTTGGCGCCGCTGCCGGGGAGGCAGCAGTTGTCACTTGTTTTTGGTTTCTTATTTTTTGTTTTTGTTTTTATTTTTCTTATTTTTTTGGTTTTTAACATAGTTTTGAGAACTCTTGTTTCAGGTACCAAATTCTATGGAAGGAGCATATTGGAACAATGGATACGGTTTTCAACAACCTCAACACTATGAAAATTAACCACCATCTATGGGATACAATCAAAACCAATTTATTGGCTATGATGCATATCCTATAGAACCGTATGGTGAATTTCATACATACCAACAACAAACTTGTAGTGGGTATGTAAGTCAAGCACCGAGGTGGGATAATTCTACTTCTAATTGGCTTCATTCGAGTTGTATGCAGATCATGAATGGATTGCAAGACATTCAACAAAGGCTATACCAACTTGACCGTGATAGAAAGAACGTCGCACAAACCAATTTCTGCAACACTTTTTCTTACCCGATTCTAGATCGTAGTTATGATCATTCACCTATTCAAAGGGAAGAGTCATGGGAAAGAGAACCTATTGTAGTTAATGGTGGTAAGCGTGTGAACGTTAGGAAACTTGCACAAAATTATACAAGTTGGAAGATGATAGAGCCTCGGAAGAGCTTGTCGATGAAATTAGTAGGACCATACGGATGGAACTTAAACGGCGTCGTGATAAAGGTTGGAAACCAATGATGATTCTTATGACGGTGAGTCTGAAAATGAAGTCGAAGATGATTGTGTTGAAAAGGACCAACCTTTAGAGATATTTGACAATACTAGTGTAGTTGACTCCACTCTTGATCTTTATAATGATCAAACACCTATTCAAAAGGTACATGAGTATGATGAAACTAGTGAGTTATAAAATTTCCTTGCAACAAGGTTTGTGTCTAATGATAATGAATATGTTGAGAATGTGACCGTTAAGACCGATATTTTGGAAGACTCAATTAAGCTTGCAATGGATTGTAATGAAGATGTTTATGTCATGACTCTGGTTAAGACAAAAACGGACGAAGAATGGTTACAAAGTTTGATAGAGGATCACGATATACAAGAGGTAAGTAATTCACTTGAGTTTTTCAAGGATGAAGCGGATTCCGTGCTACAAGAGATTGTGCGAGGTTTGCCTAACCCTTTGCATATTGATTATTCTCCTTTACCTCTTATTGATTTGAATGTATGTGCTTCGAAAACATTATTAAATGATTTTGTTTCTCGATATCCACCATTAGAGATACTTGATTCTCATACTATGCAGGTTTTGAAACAAGAAACCGTGGAAGTACCCCGACTTCTATATTCTTTACCCACTTCCAAGTGTGGACAAGAATAAGTGTGGAGGAGACTTTTATTGGTTAATAGCTTCATTTACGTTTTATATTACTAATATTTGTGTGAAGCTAGTGTTTGAAAAACAGTTTCTATTGGATAGATCCCCAACTTTTCCGATTATTGGTGTATGGGAAATTCGTCTTGCAAGTCGGGCTAACGACTTTAAACTAAGCGCTGAATGGGAGGCAACCCATAGGTTTTGTATTTTAATCCCTTTTATTTGTTGTTTTTATTGTTTTCATATCATATTTTCATCCCCATGTTTAATTTCGTAGATTCCGGAATCTATTTTAGAAGAAAATGTTGACGAATCCCTTTTCGTCAGAAAAATTCAGACTGCACGTAGTTCGGTTCAGAGACCATAATTGTCAGACCGTTTATCGAAACACTGTGCCCTTTTGACACTTTGTTTAAAACACGTAGATTAACAACTTTTGTGAAATGGAGTTTTTCCAAATTCCTTATTAATTTGTACAGTTTTTGCATATAATTATATACTACGTCAAAATTCAAAATTTCCGGTTTTGCACATTGAGGACAATGTGAAGTTTAAGTGTGGGGGAGTATTTTGCATATAGAGTTTTTAGATTTTTTGCCTAGTTTTTTTCAAAATTTTGTATTTATTTACATAAAACCTTCAACTTTTAAAGATTTTAGAGTCACTAGCATACTTCTAGGTATGTTTACATAGAGTATCTGACCGACATAACTGAACTTGGAAGTGTTAGGGAACTACATTAGTATTTCTTACGAATTGGAGTGTTAAATAATGGATTTAATCATGCCGGTGATGCAAATGAGGTGCAGGGAGAAATGCATTATTAGAGTTGTTGATCAATCATTAGTGGAGACTACCTATTTTCATATCAACTGAGGCACCATACCAATTTTTTTTTGTGTTGTTGACTAAAGAGCTTTCTTTTGAGTGTGTGTCACTGTACGTTAATTCCGGGTAGAATGGTGAGCTACCCAACCTCCCACCAATACAAGCACTATTTTTATCTCTTGAGTGCTAATTTTGTCAATCATGAGGGTGACGTCTATAGACGAAAACGACTTTCTTGTAGTTTGATTTGCAGTTAGCATCGCTCTCGTCAACAACGGGTCCATAGAAACACAACCATCATCAAAAAGGGAGCGACATCAAAATATACAAGGAAAATTGAATACGTTTTAGGTTTACAAGCAACATACAATGGGAATATTTTTATTTACAAGAGCGAAGAAAATCAAAAGGTGAGAATTATATTGAAGTTTATGATACGAAGACAATATAAGTTGTGAAGAAGCAAGCGGTAAAGTATTTATTCCATGGCTATAACAATTTCATTGTTTATTTTATTTTCAGTTTGTAGTTATTTCTCTTGTCTTATAAAAAAACGGAAAAAGAAAAAAAATGAAAAGAAAAAAGAAAAAAGATATATATAGAAAAAAAAAATCTTTGTATTATTTTGGTTTGTATTTCTTTTTGTATTCATTTAATAAATCCATGGGAAGAAGAAAAATCTACGAAGAAGTTTACAAGCAACAAAGAATTGAAGAGAAAGAGTTACAAATTGTCGAAGTTCTACGAAGTTCAAGAGTTTATCATCAATAGTTGAAGACCGAAGACGAAGACTAAGATGGAGAAGACGAGCTGAAGATTACGTTTCTATTGGATGTTGTGAGAGTGGTGTTATCATCATTGCAATCAGATGTGAAGGTGGTAAGTACTCCTATCCTCTATTTTTAATAATAATAGTTGATTTCCTTTCTTAGAGATCATCAGAAATATTCTCGTTTTCCATGATTTTGTGGAGTCTCCAGAAATTATTCGGAAGGTTTCCTTCCCACCATTCAAGTGTGTAGGATTCTCTCTTTATTACTACCTACACACATGTGAGACCCATAAAAAAAACGTCTTATTGAGTGCAATTATCATAAATTCCTTTTAAGTAAGGCAGAAGTCGAGGCGAAATGCTTATTGATCGCTTTAAAACACGCATTCTCTCATTATGGTGTGGTTATTTCTCACTCAAGATTTAAGAATGAATATGTTCTTTGGTATTTCTAACTTCTTATTACTAGCATGCAGAAACTCTATGTCCTCATAGCTCTTTGGATGCTTGGGAAGCTGGAATGCTTTGAAGTTGGAGTAGGTTTTGTGGGTATATCACTCGTAAGCCCTCACGAGACTATAACTCGTCCACTAGGGACGCCTAGGGGTTTAAAGGCTTGTTATTTATGCTAAAAGTGACCATAGGCTCGACGAGACGGAGTTATATGTATGTTTTTATAATTATTTTGTTTAATTTGCTCGAGGACTAGCAAAGTCTAAGTGTGGGGGAATTTGATAGGTGTCTAAAACACCTAATTATATATCTAGTATTTATGCTTTCTTTGCTACTTTTCTTGTAAATTATGTATCTTATGTTTGTTTTTGAGTATTTAGGTACTATGGAGTCATATGAAGCAAAATAAGGAAGAAAGAACTCTTTTGGAGCTAAAAATACATAAGGCTCAATCCACGGGCGATATTTGGAGCAGGCAAGGTTGTGCAAAAGGAGGGGAAATTGCTACGAAAAGTGCTAAAGAAATGAAGTCTATCAATGAAGGAAGACCAAGAGCCAAACTTATCTCGTCCAAATTAAGAATTTCTTATCACCGTATTTAAGAGAATTCAACTATGAAAATAACGCAAAAAGAATGAGATCATTCCGAGTTCGTACGAAGAAGTTATGAGTAAAATGCTGAACCAATTTGGATTAGATTTTCTGTTGGGCCTTATTGGGCCTGCGTGAGAAGAGAAAAGAGGGATGCGTTTTGGGCTTGCTATGGACGTGAAAATTAGGGTTTTTGGTGGATTTTGAGGAGGTTAAGTATCCTAATTGGATAAGGATCAAGAGGAGGATATAAAAACTCTATATATAGGGAAGCCTAGATATCATAATAGATATATCTCTTTTTCTATTTTTGCCTAGGGTTTGGAAACATGTTAGGTTTTCTCTTCCTTCTTGTCATGAACTCCATGAATATGAGCTAAGTTTTTATTATTGGTTAAGGAATAAGTTGGAATTCCAACCATGGTTTTTTATGCAATAAATTAGTTTTAGCTCCATATTTTGTTGCTTATGATTCACTATTGATATAATTATGATTTGAATGCTAGTTTTGTCAAGTTGCAAATTGGTAGAGCTCGTAATCATATCTATTGCTAGTTTAAGGTTTATTATACGTAAATGTGATACACCTTGAATGCAAGTAGCATATTTGTGATTATTTCTTGTAGTGATACATCCTAGTAGTCACAAGTATTTCATAACCTTTGTTAAATCGGATTAGTGCTTTTACACGTTCGATTGCTTTGATTAGTCTTATTCCATAGAATTCAATGCTTTTAGGGAGTTAAACTTAATTGTGCTTTTACACTTTAGGTTGCTTTCTAGGAAGAATTCACATATGCATCTTTTAATGTGGTTGTGATGAAAACAGGGAATTAGCGAGAAATACTTGCGATCAAGATATCTTAGGACTTTTAATAAAATTGAGATTAAATATTAATTCTAATTATTGTTTCGAAAACATGTTTGTGAATGAAGATGGATCCTTAAGCAATGCTTTCACATCTTTGAATTTATTTGTTTACTTTTATTTATTTGCTTTTATATTCGTTTTAGTTACATAAATCAGAAAATCCCCTTTGTTTACCTTCCTTGTTTTGCTTTTGGCGCCGCTGCCGGGGAGGCAGCAGTTGTCACTTGTTTTTGGTTTCTTATTTTTTGTTTTTGTTTTTATTTTTCTTACTTTTTGGTTTTTAACATAGTTTTGAGAACTCTTGTTTCAGGTACCAATTTCTATGGAAGGAGCATATTGGAACAATGGATATGGTTTTCAACAACCTCAACACTATGAAAATTACCCACAATCTATGGGATACAATCAAAACCAATTTATTGGCTATGATGCATATCCTATAGAACCTTATGGTGAATTTCATACATACCAACAACAACCTTGTAGTGGGTATGTAAGTCAAGCACCAAGGTGGGATAATTCTACTTTTAATTGGCTTTATTCGAGTTGTATGCAGATAATCAATGGATTGCAAGACATGCAACAAAGGCTAGACCAACTTGACCGTGATAGAAAGAACGTCGCACAAACCAATTTCTGCAACACTTTTTCTTACCCGATTCCAGATCGTAGTTATGATCATTCACCTATTCAAAGGGAAGAGTCATGGGAAAGAGAACCTATTGTAGTTAATGGTGGTAAGCGTGTGAACGTTTGGAAACTTGCACAGAATTATACAAGTTGGAAGATGATGGAGCCTCGGAAGAGCTTGTCGATGAAATTAGTAGGACCATACGGATGGAACTTAAACGGCGTCGTGATAAAGGTTGGGAAACCGACGACGATTCTTACGACGGTGAGTCTGAAAATGAAGACGAAGATGATTGTATTGAAAAGGACCAACCTTTGGAGATATTTGACAATACTAGTGTAGTTGACTCCACTCTTGATCTTTATAATGATCAAACACCTATTCAAAAGGTACATGAGTATGATGAAACTAGTGAGTTATAGAATTTCCTTGCAACAAGGTTTGTGTCTAATGATGATGAATATGTTGAGAATGTGACCGTTAAGATCGATATTGTGGAATACCCAATTGAGATTGCAATGGATTGTAATGAAGATGTTGATGGCACGACTTTGGTTAAGACAGAAACGGACGAAGAATGGTTGTAAAGTTTGATAGAGGACCACGATATACAAGAGGTAAGTAATTCACTTGATTTTTTCAAGGATGAAGCGGTTTCCGTGCTACAAGAGATTGTGCGAGGTTTGTCTAACCCTTTGCATATTGATTCTTCTCCTTTACCTCTTATTGATTTGAATGTATGTGCTTCGAAAAAATTATTGAATGATTTTGTTTCTCGATATCCACCATTAGAGATACTTGATTCTCATACTATGCAGGTTTTGAAACAAGAAACCGTGGAAGTACCCGACTTTTATATTCTTTACCCACTTCCAAGTGTGGACAAGAATAAGTGTGGAGGAGACTTTTATTGGTTAATAGCTTCATTTACGTTTTATATTACTAATAATTGTGTGAATCTAGTGTTTGCAAAACAGGTTCTATGGATGGATCCCCAACTTTTCCGATTATTGGTGTATGGGAAATTCGTCTTGCAAGCCGGGTAACGACTTTAAACTAAGCGCTGAATGGGAGGCAACCCATAGGTTTTGTATCTTAATGCCTTTTATTTGTTGTTTTTATTTTTTTCATTTCATCCCCATGTTTAATTTCGTAGAGTCCGGAATCTATTTTAGAAGAAAATGTCGACGAATCCCTTTTCGTCAGAAAAATTCAGACTGCACGAAGTTCAGTTCAGAGACCATAATTGTCAGACCGTTTATGGAAACATTGTTCCCTTTAGACACTTTGTATAAAACACGTAGATGAACAACCTTTGTGAAATGGGGTTTTTCCAAATTCTTTACGAATTTGTACAGTTTTTGCATTTAATTTGCTGCTACGTCAAAAGTCAGAATTTTTAGTTTTGCACATTGAGGACAATGTGAAGTTTAAGTGTGGGGGAGTATTTTGCATATAGAGTTTTTAGATTTTTTTGCCTAGTTTTTTTCAAAATTTTGTATTTATTTTCATAAAACCTTCAACTTTTAAAGATTTTAGAGTCACTAGCATACTTCTAGGTATGTTTACATAGAGTATCTGACCGACATAACTGAACTTGGAAGTGTTAGGGAACTACATTAGTATTTCTTACGAATTGGAGTGTTAAATAATGGATTTAATCATGTCGGTGATGCAAATGAGGTGCAGGGAGAAATGCATTATTAGAGTTGCTGATCAATCATTAGTGGAGACTACCTATTTTCATATCAACTGAGGCACCATACCAATTTTTTTTTTGTGTGTAGTTGACTAAAGAGCTTTCTTTTGAGTGTGTGTCACCGTACGTTAATTCCGGGTAGAATGGTGAGCTACCCAACCTCCCACCAATGGAAGCACTATTTTGATCTCTTGAGTGCTAATTTTGTCAATCATGAGGGTGACGTCTATAGACGAAAACCACTTTCTTGTAGTTTGATTTGCAGTTAGCATCGCTCTCGCCAACAACGGGTCCATAGAAACACAACCATCATCAACAAGGGAGCGACATCAAAATCTACAAGGAAAGTCGAATACGTTTGAGGTTTACAAGCAGCATACAATGGGCAGTTTTTTATTTACAAGTTGAAGACTTATTTACAAGAGCGAAGAAAATCAAAAGATGAGAATTATATTGAAGTTTATGACACGAAGACAATACAAGTTGTGAAGAAGCAAGCGGTAAAGTATTTATTCCATGGCTATAACAATTTCATTGTTTATTTTATTTTCAGTTTGTAGTTATTTCTCTTGTCTAAAAAACGGAAAAAGAAAAAAAAATGAAAAGAAAAAAGAAAGAAAAAATATATATAGATAAAAAAACAAGAGAAAATTCTTTGTATTATTTTGGTTTGTATTTATTTTTGTATTCATTTAATAAATCCATGGGAAGAAGAAAAATCTACGAAGAAGTTTACAAGCAACAAGGAATTGAAGAGAAAGAGTTACAAATTGTCGAAGTTCTACGAAGTTCAAGAGTTTATCATCAATAGTTGAAGACCGAAGATGAAGATCGAGAAGACAAGCTAAAGACTACATTTCTGTTGGATGCTGTGAGAGTGGTGTTATCATCATTGCAATCAGATGTGAAGGTGGTAAGTACTCATAACCTCTATTTTTAATAATAATGGTTGATTTCCTTTCTTAATTTGGGGACCCTAGAAAATAATTAGGGGCCTCAACCATTTTATTCCCACCTCAAAAAATTTATTTCCACCCCAAAATATAGTGAAATTACTATTTTACCCTTCACTAAACCTAAAACTCAAAATTCTATTAACCTTTAACTCTAAACCCCAACTTATTTTCATTTTTAAACCCAAAATTTTGTTGATCTCACTTAATTTGATTTTAACTTTTTTTTTTTTTTTTCAAATTT
>NC_039368.1:96509594-96513915 GCF_003573695.1 Papaver somniferum
TTTTTTTTTCTGAGACTCGCATGGAAAGTCGTTAGGTAGTGACATTTTTCAATAACGACTCTTAACAGTCGTTAACCTTTCAAAAACGACCCCAAGAGTCGTTACTTTTTAAAAGTTGTTTCTTGACGACTCTAAACAGTCGTTAATGCTTATAAAAGAGTCGTTATGTTCTTCTAAGAGCCACTAATGGTGGAAATACATTAAAGAAATTAACGACTCTTTTATAAGCATTAACGACAGCTTAGAGTCGTCAAGCAAAACCTTTTAAAAAGTAACGACTCTTGGGGTCGTTTTTGAAGGTTTAACGACTGTTAAGAATCGTTATTGGAAAACGTTACTACCTAACGACTTTTCATGCAAGTCTCAAAAAAAGATTGCAAACAAGAAATTTGGAAAAAAAAAAGTTAAAATCAATTAAGTGAGATTAACATTAATTAAGTAAATTATCACTAATTAAATAAGGGAAGATTAGCCATTAACTAAAATATTTGGATAAGGGGTATTGAAATTAGGTCTGGGTGACCTTTTTTTTTATCTTCTAGTGTGAGGCCCCTAATTAGTTTTCGGGACCCCCAATTAAGCTTTCATTTGAAACCATGATAGTAACAACTTTCGTGAGAAAACACACTGCTCGAGGAGAGAGAGAAAATAGTCGAGAGAAAATGAGAATTTTTTTTTCAAACCTAAGATCTTAGATTTCTCCCTATTTTCTAACTCAAATCACTTGATTTTTTGTGTCTCTCCTTCCTCTTCCTGCGATATACATGTATCTGGTAGAATATTAGATTTCGGTTCGATTTTGGAGGAGTATTGTTTAGTTTTTTCAACATCCATGGTAGAAAATGAATTTAACATGGGGTTAGAAGATTTCCCTCCGCTGATAGCTTCCAAAGGTAAGGAAGGTCACAACATTAATATCTCTTCCAGTGATGTTGGTATTGAACATCTGAAAGCTAAGATTTTTGGAAAGAATCAAAAGGGTAGTGATGGGTTTATTAACAATCTTGAGATTGTTCTTCTTGAGAAAGCAGTAGAGGGTTCTGAATCAAATGGAGTGGGTGTTTCATCAGCATCTTCCCCTAGAGAATGGAGAAATTTGTTTCCATTTGGAAAGCCAATTCAACCTTAAATTCCATTGAAATTCTTTCCTTTAACGGAGTTAGATGGCAAGAAGGTGGTGGATTATGATGTTGGGGATTTTTCTACAGGAATCAAGAGATGTGAGGAATATGTTGTTGGTTTCTGTGTGGGTAAAAGACTTTCCTTCCAGCAATCAAGGAAGTTGTATCCAAGCTATGAAACCTCAAGAACGAAGTGAGTATCAAATTACACAGCAATTGTGCTTTCATTTTTGAATTCAAGGATGAGGAAGATCGTAGAAAAGTGTTAGAATTAGGTTCTTTTAACATATCTAAATGTCTTTTCATTGTGAGATCTTGGTCTAATTTAATTGAATCTACAATTTCTAGCATTAAAACCATACCCATTTGGGTGTTGATCTACAATGTACCATTGCACATGTGGGACATTGAAGGCTTAAGTCTAATCTCAAGCTTCTTAGAAAAACCTTCACTGGCAGATGATTTTACCCTAAATAGGACTAGACTATTTTATGCTGGGATCTGTATTGAAGTTGATGTTGATTTCAACTATCCCAAAAACAAAAAAATTGAAAAGTCAAAATTGGTATGAAGAAAGGTAAAGCATCAACCATTATGAATTTGTTCACACTCACAGTAGTCTCCGTAGAACAAACCCCACTCATTATTCATGATTTCAAAGCTAGCAAGATCAGATCCAAAAAAACCTCCAACGATGTTGTACATTAACTCATCACCGAGAAGAACTTCACCTTGAAATGGATCCTGACATCTTATCATATGAGCGATTAATAAAAACTCTTTAGCATGCTTCAAAAAAAAAAACTCTTTAAAAAAATATCGATAAACAGAATAATAAGGGGACTGGAAAAGCAAAAAAAGTAAGAATCCAAAAATTAAATCTTGGTAGTATCCCGTAGCAGATCAACCCAGCGTGCTCGAAAGACTTTATCAGCGGAAACCTTATTTCCCCGGCCATGAAAATAGTTGTATTCACACCGAAGGACTATAACTCGTACCAAACAATGAAAATCTACACCAACAACAATCGGGATTGCTGAATGAAAATGAAAATTGAAAAAAAAAAACGATTAGGATACAGGGGAAAAAGACGAACCATGACGATGGAAAAGAATTCTATCTGAACTTTATATATCGTATATATTCATTTGCTGCGAAAATGAGAAAAACTGATCTTTTAACTCCATTAAATATCTTGAAGATAAAGTCACGAAACGGATGCGCTTTGAATTCTTAGGAGCGTTTTTCATCTTTCTTTAAGGGGTTAATGGCCAGAGAAAATTTGGGCGAGAAAAGGGAAGAGGATTATAACTTTGACTAAATCACAGTTGTTCTTCATCTACCTAAGAGTGTAAGATTACGCAGTAGAATCTTGACCCTTCTTTATCTTTCCAAACTGTAGATCTCCGTCCAACTTAAAAACTGAAGAGGTGAGTGGAAACACATATTAGTGGTTTAATCTGGACCGTCTTTTATATGTCCAAACTATAGATGGCCTTCTACCGGTAAAAACACCACTGTCCCTTATAATATATATATATATATATATATATATATATATATATATATATATATATATATATATATATATATATATATATATATATATAACATTAGTCCGAGAGCGGGGCCTTGGGATCTTGGGAGGTCTCTTGAATTTGGAAAGTATTTTTTGTTGTTTTTAAAAATATTTTTTCAAACCGTTTTTACTACACTTAATTATGTTTTAATTGCGCTAATTATGGCATGATTTATCTGCCTGTTTTTGACTGTTTCGAATGGAAGTTTGCAGCAATTAATCCAATTTATTCTCCATTAATTTGCATTGACTGCCTGGTTATAAAAAAAGTTTTGAGAACAGAAAGAAGACACAGGTTTTTCACTATTGTTTTCTGAGAATCAAGAGACCAAACATATTGTGCAAGAATAGAGAGAGTAGAAGTGATCTATTTCTCATTGTGTGCGTCAGAGATCGTTCCGGCTGTTTTACCCTGGGGGCGTTGTGACGGAAAAGAACTGCTTCAAAAAAAATCAAGGCAGAGCCAAGAAATGTCTTAAAGAGAGCGGCTTGGCCGTAACTCAACCGTCACTTTTTTGTGTGTCTTAATTTCTGTTTGCAGGTGTGAAATTGGCAACTGTTCCAACAATTTTAGGACGAATCTTTTTTCCATGGAATCTGTAAAGAAAACTGTTGTTGATATCAACAAGCCGTTCAAGTTTGAAGAACTTCACTTCAGAAGATGGAAGCTAAAGTTGTTTTTCTACCTCAAACTGATGAAGTTGCACATGATGGTGACCTCCATCAAACCAACTGATCCACAAGATGCAGAAGTTGTAGAAAAAGCATCTCCAGCCGCAACAAGTGCAACTCCTCAACCAACTGAAGAACCCGTTGTGACCCAAACTGATGAAGATAAAACAAAAATCCTATGACAAATGGATTGATAATGACTTTGATTGTAAAAACTATATTCTGAATGTTTTGTCTGACGATCTATATGAATATTACTCCACATTTGATACTATTAAAGATGTGTGGGATGCTTTACAGAAGAAATATGATACTGAAGAAGCCGGATCGAAGAAATATGATGTAAGCCGCTACCTGAAATATCAAATGGTGGAAGAAAAATTAGTCGTTGCTCAGGCTCATGAACTTCAGAAAATAGCTCATGAAATTATGACGGAAGGTATGCAAACTGATGAACAATTTCAAGTATATGTATTGATCGATAAATTACCCCCATCTTGGAAAGATTTTCGTAATGTTTTGCGTCATAAAACTAAGGAATTTTCTATTGAAAGTTTGATTGTTAAGATCAGGGTTGAAGAGGAAGCACGAAAACAAGACATAAAGGAAGAGATTCTTATCGTTTCCAATAATAATAATCAGACTCAACCGAGTTTGAAACCTAAGAAAAAACCGATGAAACCTGTCCAGAACTAAAGGAAAGGAAAACCTAATCAAAATAAGTACCCACGCCCATCAAGGAAATATCAGAATTCTGATTCTGAGTTCCTTTGTTATACCTGCGATAAGCCAAACCACATGGCTAGGGATTGCAGGAATAACAAAGGAAAGAATAACGCACAAGCTAATGCTGCTGAAAGGGTTATAATTGCCATGGTTTCTGATCCAAAGATTCACATGGTTGGTGGAACCGATGGGTGGTGGATAGACAGTGGTGCTTCGCGCCATT